>NW_028229541.1:302943-602943 GCF_053477565.2 Lygodium microphyllum | reverse complement strand
GAAAATATAGGACATCCAAATTTTGGGAGTCAATGTTCACATTGGCATTCATACAAAGCTTTGGAATGGCCTTTTGATCATTATGGGAATGCCTATGCATGTATGCTAGATACCAAGCAAAATGAGCTATCAATCTCACTGAAGGATCTAGAGATTGTGAATATTGGTGAGCAAAATGAAGGTAATTCTGGTATGCTTGACTGGCAATTGTCCAATCCCCTGGAATTATTGGCAAGTTAATCTGAGGTCATGTAAGAGAATCAGTCAAGCTCCATCCTCTTCTTCTTGGAATCTGTTGATCAAACCCTTTGTATTCACTAACCAACTGAGGAGGTTGAGAAATAGAAGTGGCAGGAGATGGAAGTGGAATAAGTAAAAGAGGATGAAGAGATGGGTAGGCAAAATCATAAAAGGAGGAATAAGTTAAAGAAGGAGTGGCTGAAAATTTAAGTGAATCAGTTAGGAAAGGTGTTAATTGATAAACAGGAAAAGTAGAAGGTATATGGATAGATGGAGAAAAACATTGTAGAGAAGGGGAAAATACTCTATCTTCAATAAAAGAACAATAGGTAAATATGGGAATTTGAGAAAAAGAGTGAGGTTGGAAAAGAAGAGATAAGATTGTTACTGAATTGGTTTGATAAAGGGAAAGATAGGTATCATAGTGACGAGCCATTTGTTGATAGTATAATAGGCTAGAAACAGAGGAACCTAAGACAGATCTTCTCTGATAGGCATAAAAAAAGGTTGAATCAAATGGATGGTTTTTGGAAAGGTAAGCTAAGAGATCCACCCTTAGTTGGTTAGTGCTCTGTACATAGGTAGAAGCTGTGTTCTGACATTGATTCAGGACCACAGAATCAATCATTGAGTGCCAAGAATTGTCAGGGCAAGTAGCCACTTTTGAGGAGTAACACTGGAACATGTCATCTATCCACAACTCCAAATAGTTGACATATAAGACAGCTTGCAAAACCACATCCCCCACATACCAGGCCATATCTACTTCATCTGGAATCAACAGATCACCTCATAGATACATGTAAGACATTAACATGGTATCCGTCGTCACAGAATCTTCAAACACCATACGAACCACTTCTGTCAGCAACTCAGGAGACCAAGCCCCACTCCAACCATCCTCTAGAAGAGGAAGATCCATCATTGAAAGCTTCATGTAAAAGGCCAACTTCTGCAAAACTGATAGTGGACAAAGAAAGAATGGTCCGGAGGAACACACTCCTGGAAGTGCTCAAATGTTGACCATAACAAATCCATCTTGGACTGCAATCTTTCCACTTTATCTTGGAACAATGGACACAATGTGGTCTGTCTTTGGAGAATTGCCAAGTCCTGCTTAGAGATAGAAGGAATGATAGGAACATTGGGACTTGGAGGAACAGTCCGTGACTGCGTCAATTGGTCTTGCAACTGCTTGATTTGGGAAGCCTGTGATTCCACTGTGTTATGAGCAGTCTGTAAGGCTGAGAGTTTTGAATCTAAAAGAGTTTGAAACTCTTGAGTTTCTTTGGACATTCTCTCCTTCTCCTCTGAGATTTTAGTGAGCTCTGACTGAGCTTCTGTTAACTGAAACTTGAAAGAAGATATCTCTTCTCTTTGAGTCTCAATCATTTGGGTTTGCTGCTCCATCTGCTTAAACATATCTACAAGTGTGTCTTTAGCAGAAGCTAACTCTGAGGTTGCCTTATGCAACTGGTCTTTGGGCTGCATCGGTTCTTCATAAAAAGAAGCATACAGCTGTTGAGCACAAGCTATCACTGAAAGTTCAATCGAACTCTAGATGTCTTTACAGAGGAATGGAATAGCATCTCTTGACACTAAACTGTTTAATGAAGGGACTGATATGTCCAAGGAGCCCTCTCTATGTGCCCTGAACAAATTGTTACATGTGAGATAAGCATGGAGGTCACTGCCAGATGTAGCAGGAATTGTGACTGAAGGAAGAACTGAAGGAGTTTTATTTGCCACACGCTTCAAGCACTTTCACTGAATGACAATGGAGGAGGGGAATCAAGATCCTCTGTGTCAATAGGTTCTGACTCTTCTGAAGGTGGAGGGGGAGGTACTGGATCAGATGGAGGGGAAGGAAAAAGGAAAAAGTAGAGGAAAGGCTAGCAAGACACGGTTGTCAAATTAAACTGGAATTTTGGTGAAAATAGGGCAGGTTCACATGGAAAAATGTGAAAAATAAGCACGAAAAGGTCCCGAAAACCCGTAAAAATTCATAACGGATCACCCATGCATCGAAAGGACACAAAATAAAAAGGAAAAGTGTCAGGGGGAATGGATAGGATAGGTTTGGCATCTTAGACCAGGGTTCCGAAGCAATAAAGATGTGTTCACATGGAAAATTGTCCAATTTACGGGAATTGCTTCAAAAATTAATAACTTGAGAACCGTTTGTCAGAACAAGGGTTGCTAAAAAAGGAAAAATAGGCAGTTCGAAGGACAAACAAGACTGTAAGGTTGGATTTGGATTCCGGTGAATGTAGGGTACATTTGCATGGACAAATCACAAAACAAAGGATAAAGAAAAACGGTCAAGAAACAACCCCGGTGACAGGGTAAAATACAACGAAAGGGTGGGGAAGGGACCCCATCAGGGTAAAATGAAGTCACACCATAGATGCATAATCAGAATAGGGTATATGCCTGGGGGTATACAACATGGACGCACATGGAAGCATCCCCACACTTAGAACCTTAGCAAGAAGGGTAAACCAAATATCAAGGACATGGTACCTCACATCAGACTAACCACGAATGTCCCCACACTTAAGACATGACCAGTACTGAGAAACAGAAGGTGTAGGGTTAAAAAAACTTGGCCCATATTGTCGAGGAGGAATGTCGATGATCGAGGTTGTGTCTTGTATCATTGTCGACTGCAGGAGATAACAAGGTGTCTTCACAGCACACATCCTTCGTGATTCGTGGCAAGGACCAAGCAACAGCACCCAGGGAGGTAGTTGGTTAAAGGAATCACATGAAATTCGTCGATGACGAGGGATATTTCACTCAACTCGTGATAACTCAAATGGAATGAAAGAGCAGTCACTTGCCCCATTACTAACATCACTCAAGGAAATAATGATGAAAATCCAGAGCTCACACCCAGTTTTTAGAAATCGACAAGGGGGTGGTATAGAGAGAGTATGCGAGGGTGCACAATTAATGGTGCATCAGTGCGTCCAACCCCGTCTGGCATAGGTGCAAGGAGAAAGGCCAGAGAGCCTTGCAGTGCAATGTACAGAACAGAACGACGTGTCCTGTGTTGATGGCAGAAACCCCATCCCGTGGGTGCATAGGGAAACGAGAACGTACCTGACTCCAATGGTCGCAACATCCTTCAATCCTCACCTCTCGATAATTGATTGAAGAAACTCTAGTCACACTCAGCCCACCCTCTATCTCACGCTCGGTTGATAGATACAAAGGGCAGCCCATTCCTGAAACCCATTGATGTAATCCTCATCACTGTCACTTGTGTAGAGGTTGTATGCCTTGTGCGCAATTAATGGTGCAACTGTGCGTCCCACCCTGTACCGGCATACAGTGCAAGAAGGAAGGCCAGGGAGCCTTATGGTGCAGTGCACAGGAACAGATCATGCATTGTGCATTGAGAGGCCCATCACGTGCATGCAACACTCCATTCACACATCTCACCTCTCATTTGATTGGAAGGGAAAGACTGGTCACTCAACCCACCCTCTGTCTCACTCGTTGATAGATATAGAGGGCAACCCATACTCATGTCCCCATCCTATTAGGATGAAAGCTCACATCACTCAAGGGGTTGGTGATGAAGATCATGGGGGCATCAGAATTGTGAGGAGGAGGCGTACCCAGGGAGGTAGCCTACAAGTCTGGTACTTCAATAATTTGCAAAAACAATCGTCTGTTAAGAAGGACAGACGGACTAATATTATAGAGACAGCACATCACGAGAGGTGGCTTCAAATTACTTGCTGAAGAGTTTCGGTTGGTGAGTCAGCTATCCTGAATTGCGAGTTGTTACCACCTTTTCCACAGTCAAGTTCCCGCCCAAGGGTGTTTCCACCTTTTCTTGGAACGATGCTTCTTATGATAGGGAATTTCTTCATTTTCTCCCATAAGAGTTTTGTTTTGTTTTTTTCTTTTTTTTAAATATCTTTTTTTCTCGTGAAGAATTAGAATGGTAGAAATAACATGGGTCAGGACCAACCTCTCCATCGTTGTTGGATCAGACGAGAAGAGAACAAAGTCGGGTTGGGATGTTTCTGCGAGGGGTTAGCAGAATGAAACCGCCTCATGAGGATAATCATAAGGGCTATCAGAAGCACAACAAGAAGGACAGTGTGATGCCCAAAAGGAAAAGGGTAGGTCGACTGTGATTGTCAAAATCCCTAGGGAGGAAAGTACATATTCAGGCGATAACCATTGATCATGAAAGGATCATCAGAGACATCAACGGTCTGTACCTGAACAGAGCCGTTAGGATTGACAACAAGTACCTTGTATGGGCCCATCTACCGTTGTTGAAGCTTGCTAGGAAACTTGCCAAGTCTTGAATCATAGGCTAGAACAAGATCACCTTCTTTGAAATCCTTGTGCTTGATGAAACTGTCATGATAGTCCTTGCGTCGCGCGCTTGAGTGGTTTCCATGCACTGTAGGGCCATCCGCCGTATCTCATCCAAGCATTCCAAGTGTAGGAGACGGCGTTGAAGTGAATCATTATCTCCCAAGCGTTCTTTAACTGCCACTCGCAATGAGGGCAATTCTAGCTTAACAGGGAAGACAACTTCTGTACCATACACTAGCTAGAAAGGGGTCTGTCCTGTAGCTGCCTTATTAGAGATTCCGTATGTCCAGAGGGCCTCTATAAGTCGATTTTCCTAGTCGTGACGATGTGCGGCAATCGTTCTTGTTAGGATCGAGCAAAGGATGCGATTGGTGACTTCAACTTGGCCATTGGCTCTGGGGTAATAAGGAGTGGACTTATGATGGCGGATCTTATACAGCTCAGTCAACTCCTCCATGATTTTGTTAAGGAAATGAGTACCTCAGTCACTTACCAGCTCAAGGGGATTGCCAAAAATGGGTGATAATATTCTCGTACATGAGCAAGGCTACGCTGTTACCATCATCCCGCTTCAGGGCTTTAGCTTTACACCACTTTGTGACATAATCTGTACATACTAATGTAAAATATTACACGGCGCAGCGAACAGAATCTGAGAAAGAGATAGAGAGTACACAACAGATAAGAGGAGAATCAGTAAATTCTTTAACTCCAAACAACTGATACAAAGATGGCTCTGTCCACCCGTGCACTTCCACTGTGTGAAGCTTAGATGGCGATCTAGACAGAAGATAGGTGAAGAGCTTAAGGCTAGCTGAAATAACAACTCTGACTGGGTGAAAGATGAGTGCGTGATGGATGCGAAGGGGTTTTGCTTTTATAGCTCACGAAGGTCGTTAGGTCGGCCGACCTACCATATGAGCCTCCACTAGTCGACCAGGGAATATTCCCTTTACCATCGGGCCGAGGGCGCTGCCCCCGGACCCCGCCAGGGGGGCCACTGGCCCCCCTGGGACCCCCCAGCCAGGGGCCGCTTCCGCGGCCCCCAGACCCCACAATAGGGGTCCCTTTTAACTCCCTTACCACGCAACTCAATGCAATGTGCCTTGAGTTGCTACGAACTTAACCTCTCCGTCTAACCCAAAGATTAGACCCACAATGGTCACCTTTTTGCCATCCGGTCACATAGACCTCATCTGATATACAAGTCAGGACTCCACCAATGTCCGGGCTCACACTTGGCTTCTCCTCATAATGGGGGCCTTACAACTTTGAGCACCATGGATCATTGGTAGCACCTAATGAGGGTGGGGCATTGATCATATCTAACACCCCCTCTCAATGTCCACCCATAGGTGAACTATCTCCTCGTCCCAATGCCGAGTCTCTAAAGATGAACTTGAAGCAGATCCTTCGTAAGTGCTTTGGTGAAGATATCTGCTCCATTCTCCTCTGTTGGACAGTAGACCAATTCCACTATCCCATGCTCCATCAAATCACGCACACAGTGATACTAGATCTCTATATCTTTGGTGCGTGCATGAAACACTGGATTTTTGGCAATGGCGATGCAACTCTGATTGTCACATCTCAGCACAGTTGGTTCTTCATCCTGCACTCCCATATGCCATAGAATCCTTCTCAACCATACGGCCTCACATGCAACAAAACAAGCTGCCTTGTACTCTGCTTCGGTAGAAGACAATGCCACTGTTGGTTGCTTCTTACTAATCCAGGAGAAAATTCCTGAACCCAAAGAGAAACAATAACCAGAAACTGACTTCCTGGAATCAATGTCTCCTGCCCAATCTGAGTCACAGTTCCCCACAAGAGAGGTTCCGAAACTGTATGTGATACCATAGTCAAGAGTTTTCTTCAAGTATATGAGCACCCACATCCCAGCCTTCCAATGACTCTCATGAGGTTTGTTTGAGAACCTACTCAAAACACCAACAGCAAAACTGATATTTGGTCTGGTATTGCACAAGTAGATCAGACTGCCGACCAACCTCCTATACCTCCCAATGTCTGCTAGTGCTGATGTATCCTCAACGGATAACTTTACATTCACCTCCATAGGTGTAGCTATCTCCTTGCACTCGGTCATGCCAAATGCCTTCAAGATCTCCCATGCATACTTCTTCTGAGAGATGAAGATCTTTCCTGGCTCTTGCCAGACTTCAATCCCCAAACAATAGTGCAGCAAGCCCAAGTCTGTCATTTCAAACTCAGAACTCAAAGCCTTTCGAGTTTGGTTGATCATATCTTCATAGTCACCTGTAATAAGCAGGTTGTCCACATATAGGACAATCACTACAGACTTTTTACCATCCCTGTAAACATACAAGTTAGCATATGAGGCACATCTTTTGAAGTTTAGGTTTGAAAAGAACCTATCTATCCGCTGGTACCATGCTCTGGGGGCTTGTTTCAGCCCATACAATGCCTTTTTCAGTTTACACACTTTGTTCTCAGAATGAGGGGCCTCAAACCCTGGTGGCTGAGCCACGTACACCTCCTCCTTGAGGTCACCATTTAAGAATGCTGACTTAACATCCATTTAGTACACTGGCCACTTCTTGTGGGCAGCCACTGCAAGTACCGTGCGAATAGTGGTCATTCTGGAAGTTGGGGCAAATGACTCTTGAAAATCAAACCCTTCAACTTGTGAAAATCCTTAGGCAACCAATCTAGCTTTGTACTTTTCTAAGGTACCATGAGCCTTGTACTTTACCTTCCAGATCCACTTGGTGCCAATAACCTTCCGCTTTGCTGGTCGATCCACTAGCTCCCAAGTGTCATTCTTCATTATGCTGTCATACTCCGCCTGCATAGCAGCCTTCCATGATGGATCTGCAAGTGCTTCTTCTAAGTCAGTTGGCTCCTTTACTTCTCTCATAATCTCAACCATCAAGGCCATATTGACTATGTAAGCAAAATCCCTCCTGTGCTCCTCTATTCTCTGAGACCTCCTTGGTCCATCTGCCTTCTCCTCAACAGATGCAGGCATAGGATTATTGTGGTCATAGAGCTGCTTCACCCAACGCGGCAATGGCTTTTCTAGTGGGGTGATGTCAGGTTGGTGAACTTTTTTCTCATCATCTGAAGATGATGCTTCCTCCTCCTTAAGGATAGGGATAGCTCTCGGGACAGGTTCATAGTGGACTACTTCTTTGCTTGATGATAAAGTGGAAGAACTTGCCTTCTCCTCCTCCACTGTATGCGGCTCCTCCTTGAACACCACATCACGGCTCGCGATGATCTTCTTTGCCTCTTGGTCATATAATTTGTAAGCCTTCTGCTCATCACTATAACCCAAGAAGATACATTTTTTGCTTTTTGGTTGTAACTTGTTTCTCTTCTCATCTGGAACATGTCCATAAGATTCACATCCAAAAATTCTGAAATGTGAGACAGATGGTTTCTTACAAGTGTAAGCCTCATGAGGTGTTTTTCCCTTGAGAGCCTTTGTATAGCTCTGATTTAGAATGTAGACTGCAGTATTAACAGCTTCAGCCCAAAAATGGTTAGGCAATCCCTTGCCCTTTAGCATGCATCTTGCCATCTCCACAATGGTGCGATTCCTGCGATCCACAACACCGTTCTGCTGAGGTGTGTGAGGTGTTGTCAATTGACGCTTGATCCCTTTGCTCTTGCAAAAGCCTTAAAACTCTTTTGAGTTGAACTCACCACCACCATCTGTTCTAAATTTCTTCACACTTTTTCCTGTTTCATTCTCAACAAGTATTAGCCATTCTTTAAACTTACCAAAAGCTTGAGCCTTATCACGAAGGAAGTACACCCACATCTTCCTACTGTAGTCGTCGACAATCAACATAAAATAAGAAGATCCCCCCAAGGCCTGTGTAGGCATCTTACCACACAAGTCAGCATGCACCAACTCTAGAGGAGCCTGTGCTCTATTCTTGCTTTCTTGTGGAAATGCCTTTCTCTGTTGCTTGCCCATCATACAAGCTTCACATGGTTCCTTCAATTCAGTTATTGTAGGTAGGTGAGCAACCATACCTTGCTTTTGCATCTCCTTCAATACTGCAAATCCGATGTGTCCAAACCTTTCATGCCAAAGCTTACTTGTGCCCACTCCAGCGGTGGCTGTAAGAGCACTTAACTCATATAGGTTGTTCCTTCTTTCTCCTTTGCCAACAATTGTGCCAGCACTATCAATAATTTCTGCACCTGTCTTCTTGAACCTCACTTCATGACCAATATCAGTTATGGCAGCAACTGATAAGAGATTTCTCCTGATTTCGGGAACATACAACACATTTGAAAGCTTTTTGACTTCACCATTTGCAGCAACAAAAGAAATAGTACCTGTGCCCGCAGTAGGGCATTTAGCATCATTTCCAACCGTCACAGTGATGGATTCTTGTAGAGACTGCATAGAACTGTATAGACCTTTCTTGTTGGTCATGTGACAGGAGGCCCCACTATCCAACACCCATGAGTCAATGGTAGATTCTTCTTGCGCTGAGGAGCACACTTCCTCAATGGTTGCCATGAATAATTCCAACTCTGCTTCAGCCGTATTGGCTGTCTCTTTCCCTTTACTTTTAAGGGTACCATTCTTTTCATCTGCCTTCTTGACACGACAATCTGCAATTGCATGTCCTTTCTTCTTACAGTAGAAGCACTCTCCTTGAAACTTCTTCTTGCTGCCCTTCTTCTTTTTGTCACCATCATTTTTGGTGGAAGAAACACCTTTGCCTTTTGCATTGGCAGAGAATGTAGCATCTCCATTGTTGCTTCCTTCTCAGGCTTTCAGCCTCAACTCCTCCTCCATTAATAATGCACAAAACTCCTCAAAATTCAAAGCTTGAGATCTCACCTGAGTATTAAGGGCAGTTACTAGTCCATCAAACTTTTGTGGATAGATCCGAAGACACCTCTGAGCTAGCTCTTCGCTAGTCTTTTGTATCCCAGCACCAGCCATCTGGTCGCGCAGATTCTTAATCCGAGTGATGAATGCTTCAACCGTCTCTCCTTCAGCAAACTTCTCCGCTGCTAGTTGATTCTCCAAGTTTTGAATCCTTGTTTGGTTTCCTGTTTCATACTGACTCCTTAGTACATTCCAAGCCTCTGACGCTTTGGTTGTATGCTGAATCAGAGTCAAAACACTGTCAGAACAGCTTGTAACTAAGGCACACAATGCATCTATATTCCTTCGTTTCCAAGCTCGTAGAAGATCTGCATTCGGAGGAATCATCACACTAGGATTTGATGGGTCGGGGGTAGGCTGTGGTTCTGCGTCAGTCCCCAGCACAGTCTCCAGAAGCTCATAAGAATCAAGGATAGTTGTAATTTTGAACTTCCACAAGGTGTAGTTTGTACCATCTAACTTGCCTTCGCTGAAGGTTGGTGGACGAATCCTCAGTGTTTGAATAGCCGGTACAGCAACACCACCTCCTGCACCGCTTCCAGAAGTCGACATAGTTTCTCTTTGTTGTTGAAGCCTTTGCCTCTTGTACGCTCTCCGATCTCTAGAGCCCCTTGGGCTTTGATACCATGTAAAATATTACACGGTGCAACGAACAGAATCTGAGAAAGAGATAGAGAGTACACAACAGATAAGAGGAGAATCAGTAAATTCTTTAACTCCAAACAACTGATACAAAGATGGCTCTGTCCACCCATGCGCTTCAACTGTGTGAAGCTTAGATGGAAACCTAGACAGAAGATAGGTAAAGAGCTTAAGGCTAGCTGGAATAACAACTTTGACTGGGTGAAAGATGAGTGCGTGATGGCTGTGAAGGGGTTTTGCTTTTATAGCTCACGAAGGTCGTTAGGTCGGCCGACCTACCATATGAGCCTCCACTAGTCGGCCAGGGAATATTCCAGGGAATATTCCCTTTACCATCTCCCCCCCCCCGGACCCCACAATAGGGGCCCCTTTTAACTCCCTTACCACGCAACTCAATGCAATGTGCCTCGAGTTGCTACCAACTTAACCTCTCCGTCTAACCCAAAGACTAATAGACCCACAATGGTCACCTTTTTGCCATCCGGTCACATAGACCTCATCTGATATACAAGTCAGGACTCCACCAATGTCCGGGCTCACACTTGGCTTCTCCTCATAATGGGAGCCTTACAACTTTGAGCACCATGGATCATTGGTAGCACCTAATGAGGGTGGAGCATTGATCATATCTAACAACTAAGATGTATTTGTTCTGCTTCCATCTGGTGGGTGGATCATTGGGACCCATGAAATCAATCCTCCACTTCTCAAGCGGCTTTAGGGGAAGAATGGGTTGCAATGGCATGGCACTTGTTTTGGTGGGTTTCCCCATTCGCTGACAAGCATCACATCTCTTACAGTAATCATATGCATCCTTGTGGAGGGTCGGCCACCAGTATCCTGCTAGCAGAGCCTTCCTGGCTGTCGCTTATCTTGCGAAGTGTCCACCACATGGTTTGTCATGGCATGCTTTCAATACTATGTCGATTTCATCCCCTCCATCTTTGCATCACTTCATCTTTGCCTCTCTTGTACAATGCACTGCCTAGCAAGGTGTAGGGGGATGATTCTAATAGAAGCTTCTTCTTCTCACGGCTTGAGATGCCAGGAGGATACTATTGAGTTGCTAGGAGTTTGGCTATGTCTGCATACTAGGGAGTGACTGTTTCAACTAGAAACAAGGAAGCATCAGGAAGGTCTAGATCATCCTGTTCCTCTTCTTCTGTTTGAGGGATCCGTGATAGATGATTGGCTACGACATGGGAACGACCAGGCTTAGTGACCACTTCAAAATCGAACTCCTGGAATAGGAGTAACCATCTCATCAGTCGTCCTTTAACATCTGCTTTGTTCATCAGGAAGAACAGGGCTTCATGATCCACATAGAACTTGAAATGTGTTGACAGTAGATAGTGTCGAAACTTCTCCAGTGCAAACACCATTGCTAATTATTCAAGCTCTATCACTGTGTAGTTCTGTTCCCTATTAGTGACCTTTCAACTTGCATAGTATATCGGTTGATCTAATTTAGAGGGGGCTTTTGACATAGGACAGCACCTAGCCCATAAATTGATGCATCTGTGTGCACATGAAACTCCTTCGTCCAATCAGGAGGCTGCAAGATAGGTGCTTGCATAAGGCATTGTTTTAGGGTAGTAAAGGCTTCTTCATAGTCATTAGTCCAAAGGAAATCTGCATCTTTCCTTAGGAGCTTGTGCAGAGGGGCTTCCTTGGTTGCAAAATGTGCAATAAATCTTCTGTAGTAGCCCAGATGGCTAAGAAATCCTCTCAATTGCTTGAGGTTTGTCGGTGCTATTAAGGTAGCAATCTTCTCAATCTTCGCCGGGTCTGTTGCAATCCCTTGTGCCGAGACAATATGGCCCAGAAGAACTCCTGATGAGACACCAAAGACATATTTGTTGGGATTGAGAGAAATCCTATACTCTTGACATCTGTCAAAACATTGCTCTAGGTGTCCCCAGTGCTCACGGATTAAGCTATAGACACAGAAGTCATCAAGATACACCTCAATGAAATCATGAAGATGATTCTGAAAGGCAGCTATCATTACTCATTGAAAGGTGGTAGGAGCATTACATAGCCCAAATGGCATCACTCTATAGGCATAGGTCCCCCATTCTATCGTGAAGTTTGTTTTGGATTGGTCCTCTTCTACAATTTGGACTTGGTTATATCCGTTGAATCCATCCAAGAGGGAATAGAGCTCATGGCCTGCCACCGTGTCCAATAATTGGTCACATAAAAGGGATAGGGAAATGATCCTTCTTCGTCTTCAAATTGAGCTTTCGAAAGTCAACATATATTCGAAGTTTCCCGTTCTTCTTGGGTACTACCATAATGGGAAAAACCCATTCACTGTTAGCCACAAGGTAAATGAACTCTGCTTCAAGAAGTTTCAATAATTTAGCCTTCACTAGAGTAGAATAATTAGGATTCATACGCCTTTGTCTTTGCCTTACAGGTTTGGCATTGGGCTCTAGGTCAATGTGATATTAGCATATTGTGGGATCAATCCCCTTTAGGTCTTTGTATGACCAAGCAAACACATCTAAGTTATCCTTTAGTAAGTCTTGCAGGACCACTAATTCTTCTTCTGGAAGATTGAGACCCACTTTTAGGTGACGTTCAGTACCATCAGTATCCAAGAACATTACTTGTCTTTCACCTTCCACTTCACGGATAAATGTCCCACGGATTGCTTCTGGATAGAGGTATGACTCTTTCAAGAGAGTAGTATCCTCATCTGACGTTCCGCTAGAACCAGTGTCCTCCTTTTGAACAGATGACTCATTTGTCTGTTTAGGTTGCTTGAAGGGTATCAGAGCTTTGTTTGCTTCTGTGTGAGTGGTAATTTCTTCTGGACTTAGGGATTCATCTTCCAAAGATGCGTCCAGGAATGTCACATAGCACGGACCTTCTAGAGGCCATGGCTCTAATGGCTCTAGCTTCTGTTGGCAAGGGACATCATCATCATCTTTCCTCTGGACTGAACAGTTAGGGCGATAGGAGCCACTAGTGAACTTAATTTTTATGATTTTAGTCCATTTCTTATACAGATTCTACATACTTTGTGGTCCATTGATCAACCCAAATGGAACCATAGTCATTCCATCCAACACCCTGAGATCTTCGGCCTCTGAGGTCTTGGTAGGAACATCAACAAGATCATCCTCTATCAGAGGAAATTCTTCATCTGCACTTTCATAACCTGCTTCGTTTTCTTCCTCATCATTTTCATCCTCTCCCTCTGGAGGCTCTGTCTTTGCTTCTGTAGAGGCTCTGTAGGAGAAGAACAAAACTTCTACATCTTCATCTGCTTATGCTTCTATCACAGCTTCTGACTCTGCTTCTGCCTCTGGCTCTGGCTCTAGCTCTGTGGGTTGTTACTGTCTCTATGACTGTCTCTGCTCTGTAACTGTTCTGCCTCTGCACTATCTCTATGATCGTCATGTAATAGGGAGAACAATACATCCATGCTTCTATTTCACTGTTAGAGGTGATTTCAGAAGTTAATTCTAGTTGAGGCAAGAGATATTCTCCCATGGACAAGGATTTTACTTCCCTTGGCAGTTGGCTTATAGTGCCCACTGTTAGGGATCGTGCCTTTGTTTTCTTAGGAAATATCCGCTTAACAGCCTCTTCATCTCCTGATGTACCATCTGTTACCTCATTGGAGGAGTCAGTTATTGTTGAGATATCGAGCTCCACTCGTGATATGCCAGGGTGACCGTTGTGTATTTATGTCACCGACTTGTCAGTTGCAGATGCGGTTGGTACACCGCCCATGAATAATAGCTACATGATAGCTATCCTTATCTACTCTAGTTCATGGCTCAGTTAGTATGCCACCTTAGTTAGTTGAGTTTGGTTTGAGACCCATATATAGGGTTCTTCTATTTCTTTGTAAGAGAATTCTTTTGGCTTACACAACTAAGAAGAGGAAAACTGTTTTCAGTCTCCACCCTTGTGTGTATTCCCCCATTGTGCAAGCAAGAAAGCTTCAAGTGAGACTCCTTCCTTCTCTCCCACAATCTTGACATGGTATCAGAGCCTTGTTCATGGTAAGGAGCTCAAGAAAGCAAGCCAAGCTCGCGGTGTTCTAGTAAGAGGAGCAGTGTTGCTTTCATTTTCTGTTTTGGGAGCAGATCTCTGCAAGTAGCACAGCCGGAAAGTGCAGGAGTGCATTGTCTCAGGTTGAGACACCCTTCGCGGCAAAGCAAGAGGGCAGTATATGCTCCGTGTGGGGGCTTTAGCCCTCGGCGACCTTGGTTTTTTGATTTGAGGCCATTTCGGGGCTTGTTTTGGAGGCGGAAGTTTTCTGCACACACTCAGGAAAAGGCCCAATTTTATGCTGTGCAGCCACTGTTCTGCAGGTTGGTGAAAAGCTACTGTAGAAATTGCATCGTATGCTTGTGCGCAGAGACATTGGGAGTTATAGAATCATCCCTGTTGCCTGTTGATGCAAAATCGTCACTAGGAAGTGACTGTGTGGTCAAATACCACTTTCGCCAGTTTTGCAGATTTTCCCTTGTGAGGGTGAAGCTGTGTTTTTTGCAGTGACAGAATTTTTTGCAGTGTTCTGTAATGGCATCTGATTCTCTTTCACAGATTGTCACTGAAAATCTTGACAAGAACAACTTCCAAGCATGGAAGTTTAGAATGACAAATTTCCTTATGGGAAAAGGATATTGGGAATTTGTTGCAGGAAATGAAGAAGAACGAGTTCTTCCTGATGTTCCCAATCAACAGCAAATGCAGGCATTTAAAGCATGGCATGAGAGAGCCGGGAAAGTTATGTACTGGCTGTCTATCAACATTTCAGACTCTATGATTGTGCATATTCAAGATGCAAGTATGCCAAAGGAGGCATGGGATACTTTGTCAAAAATGTATAGCACAAATACGCAAGCCAGGAAAATGCAGCTCAAGCAAGAGTTGCATAATGTGCAGAGAGAAAATATGAGCATCAATGACTACCACATGAAGGTGAAGAAGATTGCAGATGCACTTGCTTCCATTGGGTCGCCAATGGAAGATGATGATTTAGTTTCTGTGACCTTGAATGGTCTAGGAAAGGATTATGCACAGTTTCAGACATCCATTTCAGTTCGTGAAAGATTTCCTGACTTTGAGGAGTTGATTGCTCTTCTAATTTCTGAGGAGCAAAGAAATGGTGGTGCATCTTCTTCAGGAGGAACTTCAAAAGAAGCTGTCTTCTACTCAAATGCTGGAAGAGGTAGAGGCAGAGGTAGAGGAGGCCGATTTGGAGGCCGTGGTAGAAATCAGAATATACAGCAAACTCAAGAAAACCAGTCCTATGGAGGAGGACGTAGTAACTCTAGAGGCAGGGGGAGCCAAAGAGGTCGTGGTGGATGGCAAAGAGGCCAAAATGCAAACAGTAATGTTGAATGCTACTACTGTGGTAAAGTGGGTCATATGGCTAAAGACTGCTATAAAAAGCAGAATGACATCATGAATGGAAAATTGCAATAAGGGAATTATGCATCTTCTAGTAGACATGGTGATGACAGAAATGAGCATTTGTTTATGGTGCAACACATGAATAATTCTATGAAAAGTGTAGAAGAAAGCAACAATGTATGGTATGTTGACTCAGGTGCATCAAACCACATGACAGGTCATGCAGAATGGATGGAGGATGCAAGGAAAATGGAAAAACCAGGATTTGTGGAGACTGGTGATGATACTGCACATCCTATTGTGCAGATTGGAAAAATTCCTTTGTCTATGTAGGATGGGAAAAAGAAATACCTATCCGATGTATTTCATGTCCCAAATATCACCAAGAATCTGGTTTCTGTTGGTCAAATGGTTGAGCAAGGCTTGCAGGTCAGATTTAATCCTCATGGATGCTTTGTTGAGGATATGAAAAATAAAGGTCGCTTGATAGCAAAAGGAAAGAAGAAGGGCAGAATGTTTACATTGGATGCAGACACGCTTGAATTGAGTGCAGCAATGTTTGCACATGGGACCGATGTAGTTGCAGATATTGATATCTGGCATAAACGCATTGGTCATGTTAATGTACATCGACTTAAATCAATGCAGGCCCAAAACATTGTTGTAGGATTGCCCAAATTCAAGGTTGCAGAAATGCATAAGGTATGTGAAGCCTGTCAGTTTGGAAAACAGGCAAGGAAACCATTTCCTAGACATGTTCAAGAGAGTGAGAAGCCATTGGAATTAATCCACTCTGATGTGTGGACTACTAAAGCTGCATCTCTTGGAGGCTGTCATTATTTTGTCACTTTTATTGATGACTATAGCAGAAAGGTTTGGGTGTATTTTATGAAAAAGAAAAGTGAAGTTTTTGGGCATTTCAAAACCCTTAAAGCTATGGTTTAAAAAGAAACAGGCCTGCAAATAAAATGCATAAAGTCAGATGGAGGGGGAGAGTACCTCTCAAATAAGTTTGCAAGGTTCCTGCAGGAGCATGGCATAAAGCAGCAATATTCATGCAGTCATACCCCACAACAAAATGGAATTGCAGAAAGGAAAAACAGGCATATTGGAGAGGTATCTCGTGCCATGCTCAATGAAAAAGACTTGCCAGATTTTTATTGGGCTGAAGCAGTTGCTACAACAGTCTACATAATGAACAAGACTCCCACTGCAGTAATACATGGAATGACTCTAGAGGAGAGGTATACTGGTAGGAAACCAAATATTTCTCATTTGAAAATTTTTGGTTGCATTGCCTATGTACATGTGCCAGATGAGTTGAGATCCAAGTTGGATCCAAAAGCTGAGAAGTGCATCTTTATTGGTTACTCTCTGCAGCAAAAAGGGTATAGATGCTATAACCCTTCTACTCATAAGTTTACAGTGAGCAGAGATGTTGTTTTTTATGAGATGAGTAGCTGGTATAAACCAGTAAATGTGATTGATGATGTAGATGCACAAAATGATAATGCTGCACAGAATTCACAGCAGCAGTCACAAAGTATTAGTGGACTTGGAGCGTTCTCTAGCAGTGGTTCACATTCTTCGCCATGGACAGGCAGATTGAGATCAGGAGAATATTCTCAAAGTAATGTAGATAGTGGTATGCAGGTATCACGAAAAGGAAAAGAGAAGGTTGATCAGCCCATGTTTGATGTGAATGCAGGTCACTCTTATGTGGATGGTGAATCCAGTGGCTCAAAACAGAGCATTGATGATAAGTTGGGTATTCTTTCTATTGTTACATCTGGAGTAAGGAAGACCAGGGATGTTTTGAGAGCACCTGGGAGTGAACCTACTTTGCGTAGGTCTACGAGAGCTAGGTATCATGTGGATAGACTGAAATATGATGGATTTACAGCCATTCACTATGCATATATGGTCAAAGTGATATAGGAACCAGTACCCACTTCTTTTGAGCAAGCCATGGGAAAAGAAAAATGGGAGAAAGCCATGGATGAAGAAATGGATGCCTTGGAAGCAAATGCTACATGGGAATTGGTACCTTTGCCTAAAGGTAAAAATGCAATTGGCTGTAAGTGGTTTTATAAGGTGAAGCACAATGCAGATGGTTCTGTGAACAAATACAAGGCAAGATTAGTAGTCAAGGGGTATGCACAAACATATGGCATTGACTATGAAGAAACATTCAGTCCGGTTGCAAGGATGGCAACCGTAAGAGCAGTCATTGCTATGGCTGCATCAAAGGGATGGTCTTTACATCAGATGGATGTAAAGAATGCCTTCTTGCATGGTGATTTGCAAGAAGAGGTCTATATGGAGCAGCCACCAGGTTATGTGCATGTTGTTCATCCTGAGTTTGTTTGCAGGTTGAAGAAAGCCTTGTATGGCTTGAAGCAAGCACCTAGAGCATGGTCTGACAAGATAGGACAGTATCTTATCACTATTGGCTTTTAGATTTCCAAGGCAGATTTCTCACTTTATGTGAGAAAAACAAAGAAAGGTATTATGCTGCTTGTCATTTATGTTGATGATTTGATTATGACAGGTGACAGTGATGAATATATCCTTCATGTAAAAATGCTATTGAAGCAGAAGTTTGAGATGAAGGATTTGGGAGAGCTACGTTATTTCTTGGGCATTGAGGTGATTAGATCACCAAGTGGGATACAGCTCTTGCAGAGGCAATATGGATTGGACATGCTGTCCAAATATGGGATGACAGGCTGTAAGCCTATTTCAGTTCCTTTGGAGCAGAATGTGAGGCTGAGCGCAGATGCAGGTGAGATTCTGGAAGACCCTACTATGTACAGACGCATAGTAGGAAGCTTGATTTATATGACTATTACCAGGCCAGATTTGAGCTATGCTGTTGGATTGGTAAGTCAGTTTATGCAGGCTCCAAGGAAATCACATTTGGATGCGGCTAGATGCATACTCAGGTATGTGAAGTCCACATTGCAGTATGGACTATTTTATGAGACTAGGGTTCAGATACAGTTGCATGGATACACTGATGCTGATTAGGCTGGTAGTATTTCTGATAGACGATGTACCAGTGGATATGTGTTCTCTTTTGGGAGTGCTGCAGTCACTTGGAGCAGCAAGAAACAGCCTACAGTTGCCTTGTCGAGCACAGAGGCTGAGTACAGGGGTGCAGCAATGGCTGCATGTGAGGTAGCTTAGTTGCATAAGCTACTTTATGATATGCATCAGCCTACAGATGGGCTAGTTGTCATTTATTGTGACAACATGAGTAGTATACACTTGGCAAATAACCCAGTCTATCATGCTAGAAGAAAGCGCATTAAGATGCATTATCACTATGTGCGGGAGAGGGTTTTACTAGGTCTTATTGATCTAGTTTATGTCAGCACAGAGGATCAGGTAGCTGACATATTCACGAAGGCATTGGGCGCAGAGAAGCTGCGCAAGTTCAGAGACCTGTTTGGTGTGCAGGAATTGGGATTGAGCTTGAGGGGGAGTGTTGAGATATCGAGCTCCACTCGTGATACGCCAGGGTGACCGTTGTGTATTTATGTCACCGACTTGTCAGTTGCAGACGCGGTTGGTACACCGCCCATGAATAATAGCTACATGATAGCTATCCTTATCTACTCTAGTTGGTGGCTCAGTTAGTATGCCACCTTAGTTAGTTGAGTTTGGTTTGAGACCCATATATAGGGTTCTTCTATTTCTTTGTAAGAGAGTTCTTTTGGCTTACACAACTAAGAAGAGAAAAACTGTTTTCAGCCTCCACCCTTGTGTGTATTCCCCCATTGTGCAAGCAAGAAAGCTTCAAGTGAGACTCCTTCCTTCTCTCCCATAATCTTGACAGTTATGACTTCAATGGATGTGGATCCATTGCCTTTTTGCAATCCATACAGCTTCAACACCACTTTGTTGGGTCCTTTGCCTAGGGTTAGGGTTCCTTTGAATCAGTTCGTCCTGGCTCTTGCTTCAAAAAGTCCAGTTCTTCCCAATAGTAGAGGGTATGAGGTCCCATAAGAATTTGGTTTGACCACCAAATATGTCAGCCAATAGTCTCTTCTTGCAAGGGTTGTTTTTACATATGGGAGGATGCCCAACGACTTAATTCTGCTTTGGTCTGTCAATCTGATAAGCCACTATGTAGGTTGAATTCGTTGCAACCCTAAGTCCTTCATTGTCACATCTGTCATTATGTTTATTGATGATCCTCCATCAATCAATGCATCTGAAATGAAGCATCCTTCTATCCATACACTAATCTTGGGGGTTCCAGGATCTAGGAAGGCATTAGCCACATTGACTTCCTTTACAGGCTCCAGGGCCTTATTGGTCTTAGTTATTGTGTAGTGCTCTATACTGCACTGTTTTGTTCTGTACTGCTCTGTCCCTTTGTTGGCAGGTTTAACTTCACAGTCTTGGTAGGAGAATTATTTTTATTCTGAATAACTGGTTCCTTCTTCTTGGTGCGCATAACAACAGCAACTTCCAACTCTACCAAATTGGAGGCAGGCTCTTGTACCTTCTGTTGGCTATCAGTGCCATTGGCCTTTACAGGGGCTGGGCTTGGATAGTCCTTTGCAATGTGGCCTTCTCCTTTGCATCGGTTGTTGTCTAGGATTTGGACAATTCGGGGAGATATGTCCCTTTTCTCCACACCTGTAACACTCCACTTCTAATCTCTGACCACCGCCAGACTGTCGTCCTCTGTAACTTTGAGAGGGAAACCTCCTTAGACCAAAATTAGAACCAAACTCCCTAGGCTTTGGTCCAATATCCTGTGTTGTCATTTTGGATTCCAACAAGTTGAATCTTGCATTTTCATCATTTTTTCTTCATTCTTACATCTCTTTCATAGAGCAAATATCCTCTCTATGGTTCTTCCACAAACAGTAGGAATAGAAGGCTCCAGGAATGGTTGGTTTTAAGGTACATTCAGTGGCTAAATGTCTCGCTTGATGACATTTTCCACACCATGTATTAGAGCGCATCACATCTCTTCCAACTCCTACAGGAGTGGATATATTAGCAGTATTCACCTTTAGAGTCTGTAGTCGCTCTATAATCACATCCAGAAGTTCTTTCTTAATACTTGCAATTGAGTTGGATAAGTAGTCCTTCAGATTTTCACCTCCTGAAGTGCTTGTAGGAGGGTTTTGGGAAGCTTCTGTAATTCCTACATACACTGGTTGGATCGATCCAGAGGGTCCTCTATTCTGGCTCTGATTTAGAGCTCCTATTGAGACTTGGGGTTGTTGATTCCAGTTTGTAGGGTTCCACTGTTGTTGAGTTCCCATTGGAGGAACTATTTGAGGCCACTGTTGCTGTGGTTGAACCACCATTTGAGGCACTGTCGTCTGCGGTGACCACAATGGATTAGGTGCATTATACTGGGCACTGTTTGCATCTGGGGATAGGGGTAGGGAACTGTCCCTGGGACTGCATTTGGTGGGTATACCATTCCTGTCATGGAAGGAGGTAAGACTCCTCTTCCTAGAGTCATTGATAGACTTGCTTCAACTTCATCATACAATCTTGCACCTTCCACCGCAGCTTGCAGATTGACTGGTCTTCTCAATTCCACGAACTTGCAAACTTTTGGTTGTAGGCCTCTAAGGAACACTCCTTTCTGAATACCTTTGTCTAAATGATGGTTAGGCCATCTCTTCAGGATGGATTCCATTCGCGAGACATAAGATTCTACTCTCTAGAGGACTAACTTAGGTTCATGAACTCCTCTTACATCCGCTCTTCAAAACCTTCACACTTGAATTTAGTGAGGAAGGCCAACTTCAAGTTGTCCCATATGCCAAAAGTTCTTGCTGCTTGTCTCTCATACCACTGAAACGCCGTGCCCTTGAAAGTGGCCGAGAATATTGCTAACCAATGCTCAGGGGTTCTCGCATTGTTAGCCACACATACTAGCATAAATTCTGCTACATGAAGATCATGGTCTTCATTGTACTCTCCCTTAAAAACTAGCAATGGGACTACATTTGCTGGCCTGTCACCATCAATATTTCTAGGACGAATCTGACTAGGAAGGGGACCTTGAGTCGCCATGCAGACTTTTGTAAAGAGTGTTTTTAGGGTGTCAAAGGAGGCTTCTGCTGCAAGCTTGTTCTCAGCTTTGATTTTTGCCTTCTCTCTTCTCACGTGCCTCTGGACTCGTTCTAACACTTGTCTCTTTATTGTGTCATTCATCAGGGGGTTGGCTCCAACCAATTGGTTTGTACTCAACAGGATAGTATCAGAGGGGGCTTCAGTCTCTGGAGGATTCTCTAGACAACATCTCCTCTACTTTCTTCTTTTCACCATCTCTGAATTCGGCTTTCAAACCACTACAGAGGGGGAGATATTCCATTCTAAAAGTATAAAAACTCATTCTTCTTAGGATTTTTGTTGTGTCATTATAATAATGCCAGCTTCTGAGGGTTTCAAAAATGTATGTTGTGAAAAACACTCTGTCTACCAACTTCCAATGGGTTGCTAATTGGACAAACAGAAGATTGTCAGTGAACCAAGCATCCTACGTATCTTGCTGTTGAGCATCCACGAACAAATTCCAACTCTTTTCCTTCTTGTTTTCGTGAACCTCCATAGACCACGACTCCTGAAGCTTCTTCACAATCTCCCACTTGATGATGTCTGGAAACTTCTCTCAATGAATACCAAGTCTCCCATAGATGGTCATTCTCTCTGTTTCTGCTCTTTAGTTTGTAATTCCCAAACAGTTTACCACCAAGATGCAAGTTTCTGCTGCTTCAACAGGAAGAGGAAACAGTCCACCACATAGAGCATGCATCATGATGGTGATATGTTTCTGCCATTGTGGGATGAAATTCTTTTGGAAAGTGGCTTTGATAATGAGAATCTCCAACTCTTCAGTGGAAGAAGGAACTTTACAAACTTCCATTGAATTCTCCTCTTCTTGGCAATGCCATTTCCTTCATTTCTAGCCTCTTCTGATGCTTGTTGATGGCAAGTTTCCCCGGCTGCATACCAAAAACATGGAGCCCCAAGAGGAACACCAAGGAAAAGGGGATTCTACTGCAAGAAAATCTATCTTGTAATATCAATAAGCTTTTATTTCATTCTCGTGTTCATCAAAACAAAGAAAATAACAATTCTTCATGCAGTATCATAGTAGATATCTCCCACGGATTTGATAGAATCAACCATAATCTTCAACATCTTCATAGAATTCTTCAATATAACAATGAATATAGAAGAATACACCATCTTTGAATGGAAATCAATCACATAGTATTCATCTTCAATGTCTTCATAGTTTTCTCTCTCAATCTCTTATATACAATTACACTATTTTGATAGAATTGACTATCCCTTGCTCTCTCTCTCTCTCTCTCTCTCTCTCTCTCTCTCAATAGTACATCATATCCTCACTAGAATACTCTCATAATAACTCTCAATAATCCTTCTTAGGTCGTGGATACACCTCCCAAGAGGTATGTCTGATATGAAGAGTCATCAGAGCCACTACAATGTCTTTTCACAGCTCACTACTGTCACTGTCACTTCATTCTTCAACAACTGCTTCTTCCATTTGTTTTAGCTCTTTTGAACTTAGATTCATCCTTTCCAAAAGTTAGAAAACTTTTCCAAAGTCACACATACATTCTACAGAATACTTACAGAAGGTCTACAGAACAGTTACAGTACAGTACCAGAGCAACTACAGTACAGTTACAGTACAAAGACAGAGTAGAGACAGAGGCACTATAGAAGGTCTACAGAGGGTTACAGAAGGTCATCAGAACCTCATTACTCATACTCAAACCATTACAAACTATCAAAAACTATTCAATAATCTTCCAAAAGATCTTAACCTTCATGAATCATCAATCCATGCTTCATACAGAAGACAATCAGAACAAAACAGAAGCTATACAAAAGATATACATAACCAATCAGAACCTCAACAGAACCTATGAGAACATTACACAACTTCATATCTCCACTGAGAATCATCATGAACTTCCAAAACATAATCAATATCATCCAAAAAACTCTTAAACACTTCCTTTATTAACCATACATCACTCTAAATCCATCAAATATCAATCATTCAGACCTCAAAAACAACAAAAATCAGTCAAAAATTCAGTCTTTTTCCACTCTCAATAAAGACATATAGAGAAGCCTCAAACTTTGCGGTGCATTTTGCACTAGCTGTCCTTGCTTTCCCCAGCTCTCTTGCTCCCCTCCTACTACTCTCTAGCACTCTTGGCTACCCCAAAGCACTCCTTTCTCTCCCCCTTTGGCACTCCTGGCCGCCTTGAAACAAACTTGGAAAGATGGACAACATATGGATAGTTTGGACAACGATTGATTCCTCACTTGAAGCTACCTTAAACAATTGAAGCTCTAGCCCAAGCCCTCCCACCCTTGAGAGCTCAACCCCCACAAGCTCCTTCAACCCTCCCTCTTTCCTCTTCTACCCAGATTGAAGACATGGAGCTCAACATGCAGAGAGGTTTTGTGGATTGTCATGAAAGCTCCATTTGAAGCTTTCCATTTTGAGACTCAAGCTCAAAAACAAACATGGGAGCCCCGGAATTCACTATAGATGTTGTATGGTATCACGTGAGTGTAAGGGAGGGGGTTTTTGGAAGGGGACACTTAAGCGTATACATTAGAGGTAGACCCCTATTAATTTCCTATATTTAACATAAATTTAAGGAGGGGATAGAGGGAAAAAATAAGGGGGGGATGCATTTGATCATCTCTTTCCATAGATTGGTTTCTCCATGGCATACAAGAGACCTTGACAAGTAAGGTTAAAACCCTAAACCCTCACATAGTAGGGTTATTGAATTAATCATAGTGTGGGAGGGGGGGAGTCACTACAAGGATTTGAGCTAGTAGCGACGCCAATTAGCGACGGGGATAGCGGAGTCACTATTGGTGTCGCTATTAGCGATGTAAATAGCGACGCTCCATAGGGAAAAAAAGCGGTCGAAATCAAGTGCGGTTTTCATTTCGCATTTGCGGCTTGTGAATTTTGAGAGCGAGAGCGAGGGAGAGAGCAACCATCGTGAGAGAAGGAGAGGAAGAAGACTTGCCCACTGCCGCGGCCGCCGCCATTGTTCGCGAAGGAGAGGAGGAGCCTTCATCGCAAAGAGGAACCGCCCCACGCTCGTCATATCTCATCGGTGAGTCTCCCTCTCTCTTTATTTTACTTGTTTAAGGTTTAAATCACTTTCTCTTTTGCTTGTTTAGGAGAGGAAAAGAGAGAGAAAGAGAGGGAGAGGGAGAGAGAGGGAGAGAAAGAGAAAGAGAAAGAGAAAGAGAGGGAGAGGGAGAGGGAGAGGGAGAGGGAGGGGGAGGAAATGAGAGAGGGAGAGAAAGAGAAAGAGAGGGAGAGGGAGAGGGAAAGGGAGAGGGAGAGGGAGAGGGAGAGTGCATTCTCTCTCTCCCTCTCCCTTTTTGTTGTTTGAATGTTTAAATCACTTTCTTTTTTGCTTGTTTAGGAGAGGAAATGAGAGAGTAAGAGAGAAAGAGAGAAAGAGAAAGAGAAAGAGAAAGAGAGGGAGAGGGAGGGAGAGTGCATTCTCTCTCTCCCTCTCCCTTTTGCTTGTTTAATGTTTAAATCACTTTATTTTTTGCTTGTTTAGGAGAGGAAATGAGAGAGAAAGAGAGAAAGAGAGGGAGAGGGAGAGGGAGGGGAAGGAAATGAGAGAGGGAGAGAAAGAGAAAGAGAGGGAGAGGGAGGGAGAGTGCATTCTCTCTCTCCCTCTCCCTTTTGCTTGTTTAATGTTTAAATCACTTTATTTTTTGCTTGTTTAGGAGAGGAAATGAGAGAGAAAGAGAAAGAGAGGGAGAGGGAGAGGGAGAGGGAGGGAGAGTGCATTCTCTCTCTCCCTCTCCCTTTTTCTTGTTTAATGTTTAAATCACTTTATTTTTTGCTTGTTTAGGAGAGGAAATGAGATAGAAAGAGAGAAAGAGAGAGAGAGGGAGAGGGAGAGAGAGGGAGAGGGATGGGAAGAAAATGAGAGAGGGAGAGAAAGAGAAAGAGAGGGAGAGGGAGAGGGAGAGGGAGGGAGAGTGCATTCTCTCTCTCCCTCTCCCTTTTGCTTTTGGAGAGTGTTAAGATATATTGTGAGAGGGAGAGGAAATACGAGAGAAAGAGAAAGAGAGGGAGGGAGATGGAGAGAAAGAGAAAGATAACATATATTGGAATGATAGCATATCCATGATTATGGTAATGGTATCCACTTTACTTTTTTAATGGGTACCATTACATCGACTCCTTAAGGGGGCTAAAAATTAGTCATACCGTTTATAAAGTCTAATTAGGAGATTTAAGATGCACGATAATAGACTTATCGAGAATGGTATGCAATGTGCTTTGCCATGGGCCACGTACATTGGTGACTCTTTAAGATGGCTTAAAATTGGTCATGTCCTTCATAATGTCCAAGTAGGGGATCTAATTGTGATATGCATAATTCATTGTTTTTGTATTAACTTTATAGGCATAACAAATTAGAAATCATGTCAACTAGTCAACAAAAGGACTAAAAGAAAATGATACCCTAGCTAATGGTCATTACGGTACTTCATCAAAATGAACCCAAAAGTATTGTTATAGAAGAAAAATCCCTTAAATTGAGTATAGGATATTTTCTCTCAGGTCTTATGACTATGAGTAGAATTGATTGCAATAAATTTTATTACTATAGTTGATAAATTTCATAGCTGGCATTAATTTTAATATGCGATCCTAGGACAAAAAAATCACATTTCTAAGATGCTTTTTGTTGAGACTGATTTATTATTAGACTAATAGATCCTCAATGATGCTCATAAATGGATTACTTATACTCAAAGCCCTCTAGTGCAGTTTTTTACAATAACGAAAAATTATGTACATCAATAAATCTCTCAACTACTATGTACAATGTAAGATTTATGGTCAACTTGCAACTTGACGTACATCTCCATAAAGCTATCCATTTAAGCCTCGTTTGCTGTAATGAAGATAAGATGGAAAACGAAGAAGGTCTTATTGTTCAAGATCGCGAGACGTATCTTAATCAGCGTGTCCCATGTCCTTGCTCTCAATGCAAGTTGGCAATTAGACGAAAACGTCGATTGTCTATAGAACACTTACGAGATTTGGCGAGTTTCAATCTGAGATCATTGATCAGGCGATTGCGGATTCTCAGAAAATGGTAATTTGAAGTTAAAATTAATCATGCATTGTACTCGCAACCTAATTGAAAACCATACACAATAAGATTGGGTCTTGTTGGCAAATTTTCTACCAGGGGGTGATGTCTCGACCCAAGGGGGAGTGCACCTTTTATGGCCAATTAGAAGAGTTCGTGGACGTACGATGGATGGATTGCAGGAGCCAATCCACCACTCACAAGGCCCATCTATACCGTCAATGCTAGAGGAGACAGACAACCTTCTGGACCTACCTACAATCTTGGAGCCTAAGATGGAGGCAATGATCGATGCATTGATTCCCATGGATGTTGAGACATTTGACCCGTTTAGAGAGGAAGCATCCATACCATTATATGATGGGTGCCGAGTATCTCGGTTGAAGACATTGCTTGCACTCTTAAGTGTGCAAGCAAAATATGGTTGGAGCGATACGAGTGTGACCGAGTTATTCAGGTACCTTGCACATAGGCTTCATTGATTATTTTTTTAAACAGTATTATTGCAAACATTTGTGCTTTTTCAAGGTATTTTATGATTTTTTTCAGGTTATTGAAATATCATATATTATCACCTGCAAATATCATGCCTAAGTCTCGTGATGATGCACGACATGTTTTACGGAAGCTTGGCATGGACTACAATAACATCCATGCATGTATCAATGACTGCATACTGTTTCGAGATGAATACGAGACTATGGAGACATGTCCAAAGTGTAGTGCTCACAGGTATAGATAGGACTTGCAAGGGCAAACCATCCCTCAAAAAGTTCTCAAACACTTTCCGCTCATCCCCTGCATAAACCACATGTTTCACACGTCCGGCATGGCAAGCTTGACAACGTGGCATGTGCAGAATAGGTCCATGGATGGAGTTCAACGAATATTAGCGGATTCGCGCGCATGGAGCCACATTGACTCTATCTTCCCAGGCTTTGCGCGAGAGCCAAGGAATCTTCAGCTTGGTCTCGCCATGGATGGTGTGAACCCATTTGGTCTGCGCTCGACTTCTTACAGTGTGTGGCCTATAGTGCTTGTCAACTACAACACCCCTCCATGGCTTTCTACGAAGGAAGGACATCTCATCCTTAGCTTGCTCGTCCCGGGCTGCTACAAAGTAAAAAATATGGACGTGTATCTTCATCCATTAGTCGATGAGCTTAAGATTTTGTGGGAGGAGGGGGTCACTGTGCAAGATATGAGCAGGCGCGATGGTCAGCAGTCAACCAACATTCGAGCCATTCTCATGTGGACGATGCATGACTTTTCGGGATTGGGAGAGTGCTCAAGTGAGCAGACCTCCATTCTCGTTGGTAATATCTATATTTTATCTCATTCAATCAAGTATTCACTAGATCGTGGCTCGCCTTACAGGTCTGGTTACCTCAGGTTATCATGCATGTCCATTGTGTGGGCCACAGTTAGACTCTCGAAGGTCACGAACCATGAAGAAGTTGGTATATCAAGGACACGTCGCTTTCTTGCTGGAGGATCATGAACTTAGGGAAGGTTTTCTTGGACGACCTCCAACACGTATGAACGCTGCAAGCTGGTATGAGCTGAAAATGGTAAACCCGGAATCACATCCAAATGGAATGCGATGGTTCTCAGTTTTCTACGAGTTGCCATATTGGACCCACTTACAGGTCAACCACTTGTTGGATCCCATGCATATTTTCAAGAATGTGGGCAGCTTGCTATGGGACCACATCATAGGAAAGAGAGATACTATAGGGTCATGAATGGATTTGAAGGAGGTAGGTAAGATGGAGGCACTTTGGCCGCAGTCGAGTGCTGAAGGGGGAGTGCAGCTTCCTCGCGCTCCTTGGGTTTTATCCACCGAAGAAGAGCGCATTGTGAAGCAAGTAATCAAGTCTATCCGCACTCCAATAGGTATGATGCGTTCTCTCAGGTCTGCATTTTATAAAGATGACTAATTGTCGGGGCTAAAATCCCATGATTGGCATAAGATATGTCAGGTTTGTGAACAGAATGGATTGTAATTAGCGTGGGTATTTTGCAATTTGAAAAGTGGCCATTATTCATAATTCTTTCTCATTTGTGGCAGTTTGTCCTACCGATCGCGATCGCAGGATGCCTTACTCCAGAAATTCGCGGGGTCATTTACAAGTTGTCGACTTTGGTGCAATGGATCTCATAGAAAGAGATTAAGACGTCCTCTATTGAATCTGCGAGGTGGGGAGCAGTGGAGACGGTCTGTCTCTTTGAGAAATACCTGCCCACTAGCATGCTCACGATACAAGTCCACCTTCTTGTGCATCTTGTGGATGAAGTGGAGATTGTTGGCCCTGTCCATATGCGATGGATGTTCTTCCTGGAGCACTTCATGAAAACCCTAAAAGGCTTTGTGTGACAACAAGCTCGGCCAGAAGGTAGCATGGCAGAAGGTTTGTTGGTGTCAGAGGCGTTAGTGCATATCTCACAATGGCTACCAACGGCGGTGGAACTAGACAATGAAATGCTATGGACCCTGAAGGACGATGATAGACTGACTGGAGATGTGGTGGTTGGAAATGGGGTAGAAAAAAGAATGGATGCCTCAATGGAAGAGAAGGTGAATCGCTTTTGTATGTTGCACCATGCCTCCATGGAGACGTGGCTCGCCAAGTATCAGATTGCAAGGCAAGATCAAGAGGAAGCGCGAGTTGAATTCCGACGTAGTATGCGTCATTGACCGATTTGATATCTCGAAGGCATGGAGGAGATGCCGTAGTTTATGTCAACACGATGGTTGGATGGAGCCTTGACCGCAGCATCCAGCGAAGGGATAGAGGTCTCAATGGAGGAGTGGGAGTTCTCGAGGGGATGTAGTCCAAAGATGATGAGGGGTTTAGAATATGTCGTATCTAAATTTTATATGCGACATTTAATTTGAGTGTTTCAATGTACAATACAAAATATATAGTGTAGCGTGGTCACGTGGACGACATTTTCGCGTGGAGCATATTGACAAAATGCGCTCCACAATGGACCGTGGTGTCATGGCAAGGTTTGAGCAAGAGAGCTGGCGACGAGGGACGGATCCGAACACGGTTGTGGATGAGATGGAGTATTTTGGGAACTTGCAAAGTATTATTATGGTGGATTACCGTAGCTTCTCCATGATACTATTCGATGTGCAATGGTTCAAAGTGGTACTTGGAGGAGCTGGAGCAACAGTTGGACGAGGTCCATCTAGATTTCTCGAAATAGATTCCGAAAAAAAATGGATGGATTTGCGCGACACCTTTGTGTTGCCAGCCCATTGTGAACAGGTGCATAGAGTCATTTGCTTGCTAATTGTAATACGACATGGTTTATGTCACAATGGTTTGAACTCGCTTTGTACATGTTTGTGAACATGTAATCTTCTATCCAAACCCCCGACAACCTCGATGGTGGTATGTTATACCTTCAACTCCTCGAAGTGTGAGAGTATATGATCAAAGAGATGTTCCGGGCATAGATGAAGATAATATGCAAATAGAGGGGTCGATATTACAAGGGGTGGAGGCCGCCGCAAGCTTGGAGCCCTCATCGGCTAACAATGATGGAAATACAAGAGTCCAAGAATTTTTTGAGAACGAGGCAAACTCATTCTTTTGTGGTGACATGTCTATCAACCTTCTAGTGTATGCAAAGTTATGTCAGGAGATTAACATGGGACCATAGGATACTTCATTCTTGGAGAATTGTATTACTCAATTCATTGTTTAGATCTTCCATAAAGGTACATAAGATATGCATTTTAAGAGGGATTTTTTAAAAATGATTTATATTATTGTGCTTTGTATAGTTTAAATTGATTATTCTAACACCATTTTTTATCTGTGCAGGTGACATTTTCAGGATGAGTCGAGGGATGAGCGATGAGGAGTTTCAGGACATGATGGCACGCATGTCTCCAAACCAACTCGCGAGATTCAGAGAGATGGCAGACTAGGAGCTGTCTTATTCTTTGTCAGGGCGCTCTGCTAGATCTGCTTCAGCACGATCAGATGCTTCAGCTTCGAGCAGATGATCTCGATGCTCACGACTTGGGCCAGAGGGAGGGAACTGCATTGGGATCAGGGGGATGCTGTTGTGGAGACACGAATGTGGTGTCTTCGTCTTGTCATTTAGCTCGAGCTGCGTCACCTCCAGGATTTGTCACACCTATGGGGACGTCTACTCCAGTTACTCTGGCTTTTGCACAGCTGTCAGCAGGTGGCACCCCTTTTGGTGGCACCCCTTTGAGTGCCACTCCGAGAGAGGTTACCCCCGTCAGTACACCAGATGTAGAGGGGTCTCCTGGATATGCCCAGGAGCGTGGACGTAGATGGGAGAGGACCCATCTAGGCAGACTCCTAGGGCTTATGGATACCTGGTTGATAGTAGGTTAGGAGCCATCATCATGAATGATGAGGGGAGGAGGGTGATGGCTCGCATGAGAGAGTTGTGCCAACAAGTTTTTCGGCACAACGTCCTGGATCATTGAAAGAACATACCGGAGGGGAGCAAGGACTACATAGTAGCATCCTTGCACGAGGAGTTTCCGGTGCCAACCGTAGCAGATAGATTCTCTACGGGCTGGATGATGGATTGCATGCGTGCATACATGTCACATAGACGATCCGACGCATGCAAGGCAATCAAGAGTGGGGTTGCAAAGCCTGAGTGGTTAGATGCAGACGACTGGCGCCAATTGAGGGAGGAGGCTACAGATTGGCCAAGACATTGGAGTTAGCAGCGGGAGGCGACGAGGGCACGACTCGAGGCCGGAGTGGTCCATCATCTTGGGAGTGGCGGCCACAGGACATATTTGGAGGACTTTGTAAGTTTATCTTTTGTTTTGCTTGTTTTTTTTTTTTTTGAAATATTCTTTGTACTGACAATCATGTTTCTAACAGTTAGCATTTTGTTTTCTTTACAGCACTCCATTACAAATCGCGATCCGCAAGGCCTTGAGACTCGATATGCAGAGAGGCACGGTCTCAATGCATTGATCGACTGATTGTATAGACGCGACGGCCCTGTAAGTCACTCATCTTTCTTGTCCGTAGTTACCATGAGATATTTGAATGCATTATTGTATGGTGGATTGATGTGTTGTTTCTTTTTTCTGCAGAATCCGTTCGATGCTCCTTTGCGGCGGGACGAGCTTTCGGGGGACGAGGATTTGTAGCTCGCCCTTGGATCCTTGGAGCTCACACACCTTTAGTTTTTAGTCGCCTGATCTATGTAGACATTTTCTATGTATTAGTGATATCCTTTTATGATTGTACCAATCGCATTTTATGCGATCATGTATTTATTTCATGTATTAGTTTTATGATTTCAGTATACATTCTTTTTTTTGCAAGCGCTTTGTATGCAGTAGTACAGAAACTATTTTGTATGGCTCTCATACAGCACACATTGCTATATGTGGCAGGGCAACTTGCTGCCCTGCCACAAATTTTTTTTTCCCTATTACCGTCGCTATTTGCATCACAAATTTACTGCTCGCGTCACTATTGACGTCGCTATGTGTGTCGCAAATTTACTGGTTGCGTCGCTATTTGCGATGCATATAGCAACGCCAATAGCGACGTTTCTATGGCGTCGTCAATAACGATGCTTTTGCGACGACATGGAAAAATTTTGTTGTTTGTATTTTCGTTGCTTTAAACGTCGGTATAAGGTCTATATCTTGTAGTGAGTTAGCACTCTCCCCTGGTTTTGGTACAGATATTCAACTTTCCTTCTTCTAAAGAGAGCTTTGGTGTAGTCACTTTAAGTATAAAGGGGTTCGATTCCCCTACTCTCTCTCCTCATGTGGTAAGGGGGCACGGGCACTCAAAAACATTACGACACATACTTCGATGGTATCCAAGTGCAACTACATAAATCACTTTGTGATATGAACATTTTGATACTTTTAATTGCTTAGGATAATTCCAACTTTTAAAAGAAAGTTAGTATATGTTCTATGAAGACTTACATTTAAGAAAGGGGATACATAAAAATTCATACATGTATATATCTTATAAGCTTAAATAGGGGGATATATTAGTTTTACAAGCTTCATAAATAGGGGTTTTTTTTAGAATTCCTTGCATGCAGGTGACATGTCTTCTTTACTATGAGTGAATCCCCTGTGCATGGGAGCCCCATCATCAATGGAAGCATTCAAATGCTTGAAGTCTTCATTCATTGGAGTGCTCCCACCAACCGAGCTTCCTTGATGGAGCAATTGGCATCATGATGGGTTATGCTTCAATTATCTTCCCCAAACACTGAAGAAGTATGTCAATCTAATCTTAATCTCTCATCTTAATCCACTTGTTGAGCTTACTTCTTTTGTTGGAGAGATTAAAGGTTGCATAGGCTTTACTAGTTCAATCCCTCATTGTATGAACGTGTCAACTAAAAATCAATATCGCGTTTGCCTCCTAATGCATCATAAATAATATTGAATTTTTTATGACATTAACTCCCCTCTTTATCTTGTGTGTCTTGGATTAATCTCAAGTGAGTAATAGACCTTTTTAAATGGGTAAGTAGTAGCCAGTGAGTCATTGGACTGCAAGGTAATCCCTATCCAAGCTCTTGTTCGGCTCTTGTTCATCCTTGCATCTCATGAAATGATCCAATGTTTCCTTTCCAATGCATCTCACGATGATTTCTTAATTAAAAATGTATGTCATGTATACTCTACTTGAGAAAAAAGACCAATTCCAGGTGAGGTGGTAAGATAAAAGAGAGGTGACCCTCCCTTATCACTTAAGACCCTAAAGGGGTGCACAACTCAGCGCTTGACTTTGCCCACCTCTGAGTGATTTGGAGCCCAGTACTTGTATGTATGTGCAGGTACTCTCCTATGACCATTAGTTCTCTTGATGAAATGATCCCCCTTGGACACCCTTTTAGTGCTGATGGTACCTATGTATGGCACTTGAAGTGTACCATGTAGTTAGAAGAGATGTATGGCAGTAAGCTTCACTTATATAGTGATGACAGAGAGCATGAATATGAAAATGTGCTTGGGATGATGATCAATATGCTCAAGATGTTAGTTATGATGTTGCTTAGGCCCCTTAGTATATGAGCAATTAATATAGTGTTTTTTCTTTAAAGGACAGATAGTGTTTTTAGTCATAGTCAATTAGGTCAGTCATAAAGATCCAATAACAGAAAATTCTCTATTACTGTAATGAATGAGACCTAAAAGAGGGAGAGAAGGAAGAAGATTGCAGAAGAGAGAGAAGAAGAGAGCAAAGGAGAGAGAAAGAGGGAGAGAGAGAGAGAGAGGAAGCCATGGGAGCTAAAGGTGAATGTGAGGAGATAGATTTGTATTTATCAAATGGTACCCTAATTAGGTCCTTGTACACCTTAAATACCCCATCAGTGTAACCAGGTATTTGCATGTGCTAACCCCGTGTTAACCCCGTGTAAGACCCTCTAATCCCATTCATTACATTCCATCTCGACCCAGAAGGTTTTTTCCCTCAAAAAAAAAAGAGAACATATTGGTATGGCTGGGTGGGGGGAGGGGGGTGAAATCTTGTGGAATGGTGGCCTATGAGCATGTATGCAGTGTGAAAAGCACGGATCTAGAGCATGGAAGGAGCTATGGAGGATGGAAGATGAAGACAAGAATCATGTTGACATAGACAAGGAGAGACCAACTGTTACACAAGTGAATTAGGTTCCAAGATGGAAGCTTGGACTCATAAAGACAATCTTGTGTAATGGACTGACAATGACAAAGACACTAACTGAAAGTACAAAGCATCATGGTATTGTATTCATTCCATATGAAAAAGTGGTAGTCAAGTACAATGCTTTATAGTTGATGGATAGGTAGTAGTTTCCCTTTCTATGCCTATGGGATTCAGTCTACCTGCATGTCCTAAGCCCAGAACTGCCTCATACAAAGAGGCCATAGTGGGTGTGATTGCAAATATCTCAACACCCCTCCTCAATCACAACCAGAAAGTATAAAGTGTGTAGAGGCTTTAGTGAGAGCAACACCTGCAAAGTGTGGGCACACCATAAACATGGCAAAACACCAGAGGATGTCGCAAAAAAGGCTAAGTGTGGGTACCACAAACATTGTGGACATCCAGAGGCTATAACAAGGGTCTCTTAAAGTGTACAGAGGCTATAGTTCAAGGCTACATGAGGAGTTTACAAGCTTATGACAAGAGAATTTTGGGCTAGGCAATACAAGACTAAAAAAAGTCAGTAAAAATTTGGGTCAAGGACCGTGAGGTCCTTGTGGTTTTCAGCATTTCTTTTTACATAGATCTTCAATTCATTGCAAGTCTTCTTGTCTTTCTTCTCTTCTTCATGGCCTTTTTTATCTTCTTTTTTATGGTGGACTTTGCCTTGTATTAGTCTTCATGTCCATGTCCCCCTCAAGCAAAGGTATCATCATCTTTCAAGCAACAGAAATGTCTTCAAAATCTTCAAATAAATTCATCGATTGCTCTGCAAAACAAGTAAATCCATCCATCCTTGCAAGCGGAATAAACAAGTCTTCCATGTAGTTGAATTGAGCAAAAAGAGTAATGTTACTCTTTATGAGAAGAATCTTCATAAAAGACTTGATTTTGGTCATTCCCATGATGGAAATTAGCTTCAAATGACATAATAACTAGCAATGAGTTGATCTTTGTATGTGTCAAAAGACACGCAATGGCAGTGAAGTATCAAAAGATACTAGTTTGAAACTTGATATTTGTTGCTTGAGTTTGACTTGATGATCTTCAAAAACTCTTCATAGCTTCCCCTCCTTGCTGATTTTATGGTTGAATACTTGCTGAAAACTTCATATTAGAGTGGCCTTGGCTTGGTTTAAGTGGCAAGAGAGAGAAAATGAAGGAAAAATGAGCTTGAAGGTAAGTGACTATGGTTGTTCTGTCAAAACAGGGACCAATGATTGGTAAATGAGCTCCCACGAGCTCCACATGTCGAATCTGCTCAAACCCTTTAAGATGGAGGACCCTCGCTAATGGATCTAACTCCCCCTAAGAGGGTTTGTACTCATTTTGCCCAAGTTGAGAGATCTAAGCCTTCAAAGTGGTCACTGTCAAAACTGTGCCCAGATTTGGAAAAATGCAAATGTCGGGCATGTTGTGTATCAATCTCCTTGATTTTTTTGCCAAGAAGTTGCGGCTTGACTTGAAAAAAAAATATTGAGAAGAAATCTTGAAGAGATATGGCCTACTTGATGAGATATGGATGCTCCAACAGAAGTAGGTAGGTGCTGTCCACAGACACAATTATAGCAACAACTCTGAAAAGAGGCAATCGTGAAGCTATAATTACCCAATCTCAATGATTGAGGTGCCAGGCAGGAGCTTTGGAAGTAGAGAAACACTTCTCTAGAAGGAAGTTCAAAGATATTTGTCTTGTGGAAAGAGATATGAAAGCTTCAAGCTAATAGGGTGCTGCTGGCTATGGCTGCCATGGAAGCTTCATTGAAGGCAAGAATGCAAATGAAATTGGAGATAGGGTTCAGTAATCAAACTGAGCTGAGTAGAGATAGAAAGGAGCTGAGAGGAGTGAAAGGAGAGTTGGGCCATGCTCAGCTGAGCTTTGATACCATGTGAAAAGCACGAATCTAGAGCATGGTAGGAGCTATGGAGGATGGAAGATGAAGACAAGAATCATGTTGACATAGACAAGGAGAGACCAACTATTACACAAGTGAATTAGGTTCCAAGATGGAAGCTTGGACTCATAGAAACAATCTTGTGTAATGAACTGACAATGACAAAGACACTAAGTGAAAGTACAAAGTATCATGATATTGTATTCATTCCATATGAAAAAGTGGTAGTCAAGTACAATGCTTTATAGTTGCTAGATAGGTAGTAGTTTCCCTTTATGTGCCTATGGGATTTAGTTTGCTTGCATGTCCTAAGCCCAAAACTGCCTCATACAAAGAGGCCACAGTGGATGTGATTGCAAATATCTCAACATGCAGTGTGAGCATGAGGGAAGAAGGTAACTCAGTACAACGATAGGCACCAATTCCAAACAAAAAGGGTTGGACAACGTTGGAGAGCATGCTGTCCCGAATAGGCCTGCAGTGGAAAACTGATCATAACTTGCCATGGACATCTCCAAATGAGACATTCCACATGTCAAACTGAAGCTCATTGAGCGTACTTTTAGCCTAGGTAGGTCATGCATGGGTGCAACTAATGCAAGCCCAAAATTATTCAAAAACAAATGGCTATCTACTGCAAAACAAGCCCAAATCGAGTTGTCCTTCAGCCAAGGTTGCCTCCTCAAGGTGAGGGGACTGCACCAGGGGAGTGCTAATGTAGATAGAGGATTTTTCAACCTCCGGGATCAAATGGATAACCTGCATGGTAAGCATCACTAGCATACAGGTCATCCATGCAAGCGTGAGCATCATGCAGTTCCAGTATTGTATCACCAGTAAGGTGTCTAATGCATTTATCCTTAGATAGAAATCTACACACATGCTCATCACCATTGGTCAGCTCAATAATAGTTCTGACATGCTATAGTAATCTTGCTGCTCATGTACAACAGATGGCTGTCCATGACCATAATGCTCATGCTGTCCATATGGAGGGTCATACCAATGTAGCTACTACTCATAACGATACTCATGTTTTCCATACTACATATGGTGATAATAGCCCTGCTCCTCATGTACATCTATTGGCTATAAAATATTACCAAAACTTTGGCCATATTGTTGCCCATAAACATGCTACCCAAGATTGCATGATGGCTGTCCAACATGACTACAATGATGTCCTTGCATCCTAGATTGACTATAAATATGATGAGTGGCAAGTCCATGAGCATAGGTATCAGCATGATGCTAGTCATAATCACTGGCTTGCTGCTCCTCCATTGCATAAGAATCTCCATATGCATGTTGCTAACTATTACCAAACTTTTGGCCATATTGTTGCCCATAAACATGCTACCCATGTGCACCTACATTAGGGCCTTGTTGCCCAAAATTTCCATGCTGCCCATGTAGTACATGCAAACCAAACTAAACATTGGGGCCTTGCTGCCCAAAACTACCATGTGCATCCTGCTCATTACAATGTGCATGCTGCCCATGTGCACCCTGCATAGTATGCTGCCCAAAATTTGCATCTTGCCCTTGCATATAGCTCCCACTACAGGGGAGCTGCTATTCCAAGGATGGGATGGAAGGGCTCATCATGGGTGAGGGGAGGATGGGCTCATCATGTTGCATAGAGGGCTCGCCCAACTCATAGGTGCTATGGAAAAAACCATGGGTGCTACCAAAACCTTGCTAGCCACGTCCTGTCTCCAAGGGGGAAGGGTGGTTGGTCTCACGGGGAGGACCATGCTCCTTGGGCTGAGCCAAGGCGGGTGAGAGGGTGGAGATGAGGGTGCCCATGCATTCTACTAGCAAGTCCATCTTAGCCATCATCTTGCTATGACGTTGATCTTGGCAGTTTTCCATCTCCCTATGGCGGTGTTCCAGCTCTCGATGCCGATCAGCGTGATGGGTCTCATGTTGGCATAGTGTGTCGTTAAGCATAGCAAAATGGACCATCTCGGGGGCCCCTTCTTCAAGCATGTCTTCACGATCCTCTTGGGCGGAGCTAGGATCATTCATAGATGCACAGGAATCTCTGATCTCACTCTGGAAGTCCCCTTAGGTCTTGGCTTTACCCTTACAACCTGCCATACTAGGTACAATCCATCGGACCCCCTATCACAAAAACTACAATATCTCGAGCTAGAGAGCTTTGATCGGGAAACTTTCTAGTTCACAACGGAGGGGAGAGTGCCCTCTATGAGCCTATGCAAAAAAAAATTATGACAAAAAATATTTAGAATTGATTGTGAATAACTTTCTATGACTATACTACTGAAGGGGACTGCAGTCTCCGTTCCGCAGGACCACTGCACACAAAAGTGGTTGTAACTCTCCAATGGAAGCTCCGATCGGGGAGATTTTGAGCTCTAGTCAAAGGTATCAACCCCTGTACACAAAGATTACAGGTATTTAATAACATGTCTTATATAGAAAATTCTGTAATAAGAAATGTGTGGCTGAACTATGGAGTCTAGCACCTTGTTTTCAACTGTGAGAGGCTTGTTTTGAATGGTCAATAACCTGTAGGGTCTAACCAACTTATCAACCCGAATGAGGACCTTTGGGAGACCTATGAGCACCCTAGGGGACCTGAAAATACTTCTTCAACCCACAAGTACCTTTGTAAACACTTGTGGAAGTCTACAAAAGCATGTATATGTTGAGATATCGAGCTCCACTCGTGATACGCCAGGGTGACCGTTGTGTATTTATGTCACCGACTTGTCAGTTGCAGATGCGGTTGGTACACCGCCCCTGAATAATAGCTACATGATAGCTATCCTTATCTACTCTAGTTCGTGGCTCAGTTAGTATGCCACCTTAGTTAGTTGAGTTTGGTTTGAGACCCATATAGAGGGTTCTTCTATTTCTTTGTACTTGAGTTCTTTTGGTTTACACAACTAAGAAGAGGAAAACTGTTTTCAGCCTCCACCCTTGTGTGTCTTCCCCCATTGTGCAAGCAAGAAAGCTTCAAGCGAGACTCCTTCCTTCTCTTCCACAATCTTGACATGGTATCAGAGCCTTGTTCGTGGTAAGGAGCTCAAGAAAGCAAGCCAAGCTCGCGGTGTTCTGGTAAGAGGAGCAGTGTTGCTTTCATTTTCTGTTTTGGGAGCAGATCTCTACAGGTAGCACAGCCGAAAATTGCAGGAGTGCATTGTCTCAGGTTGAGACGCCCTTCGCGGTGAAGTAAGAGGGCAATATATGCTGCGGGACGGAGCTTTAGCTCTCGGCGACCCTGTTTTTTTTATTTGAGGCCATTTCGGGGCCTGTTTTGGAGGCGGAAGTTTTCTGCACGCACTCAGGAAAAGGCTCAGTTTTATGCTGGTTAGCCACTGTTCTACAGGTCGATGAAAATTTACTGTAGAAATTGCATCGTATGCTTGTGCGCAGAGACATTGGGAGTTTCAGAATCATCCTTGGTTCCTGTTTATGCAAAATCGTCACTAGGAAGTGACTGTGTGGTCAAATACCACTTTCACCAGTTTTGCAGATTTGCCCTTGTGAGGGTGAAGCTGAGTTTTTGCAGTGACAGAATTTTTCGCAGTGTTCTGTAATGGCGTCTGATTCTCTTTCACAGATTGTAACTGAAAAGCTTGACAAGAACAACTTCCAAGCATGGAAATTTAGAATGACGAATTTCCTTATGGGAAAAGGATATTGGGAATTTGTTGCAGGAAATGAAGAAGAACTAGTTCTTCCTGATGTTCCCAATCAACAACAAATGCAGGCATTCAAAGCATGGCATGAGAGAGCCAGGAAAGTTATGTACTGGCTGTCTATCAGTATTTCGGACTCTATGATTGTGCATATTCAGGATGCAAGTACGCCAAAGGAGGCATGGGATACTCTGTCAAAAATGTATAGCACAAATACGCAAGCCAGGAAAATGCAGCTCAAGCAAGAGTTGCATAACGTGCAAAGAGAAAGTATGAGCATCAATGACTACCACATGAAGGTGAAGAAGATTGCAGATGCACTTGCTTCCATTGGGTCGCCAGTGGAAGATGATGATTTAGTTTCTGTGACCTTGAATGGTCTAGGAAAGGATTATGCGCAGTTTCGGACATCCATTTCCGTCCGTGAAAGATTTCCTGATTTTGAAGAGTTGATTGCTCTTCTAATTTTTTAGGAGCAAAGAAATGGTGGTGCATCTTCTTCAGGAGGAACTTCAAAAGAAGCTGTCTTCTACTCAAATGCTGGAAGAGGTAGAGGCAGAGGTAGAGGAGGCCGATTTGGAGGCCGTGGTAGAAATCAGAATATGCAGCAAACTCAAGAAAACCAGTCCTATGGAGGAGGACGTGGTAACTCTAGAGGCAGGGGGAGCCAAAGAGGTCGTGGTGGATGGCAAAGAGGCCAAAATGCAAACAGTAATGTTGAATGCTACTATTGTGGTAAAATGGGTCATATGGCTAAAGACTGCTATAAAAAGAAGATTGACATCATGAATGGAAAAGTGCAACAAGGAAATTATGCATCTTCTAGTAGACAGGGTGATGACAGAAATGAGCATTTGTTTATGGTGCAGCACATGAACAATTCTGTGACAAATGCAGAAGAAAGCAACGATGTGTGGTATGTTGACTCAGGTGCATCAAACCACATGACAGGTCATGCAGAATGGATGGAAGATGCAAGGAAAATGGAAAAACCAGGATTTGTGGAGACTGGTGATGATACTGCACATCCGATTGTGCAGATTGGAAAAATTCATTTGTCTATGCAGGATGGGAAAAAGAAATACATGTCCGATGTATTTCATGTCCCGAATATCACCAAGAATCTGGTTTCTGTTGGTCAAATGGTTGAACAGGGCTTGCAGGTCAGATTTAATCCTCATGGATGCTTTGTTGAGAATATGAAAAATAATGGTCACTTGATAGCAAAAGGAAAGAAGAAGGGCAGAATGTTTACATTGGATGCAGACATGCCTGAATTGAGTGCAGGAATGTTTGCACATGGGACCGGTGTAGTTGCAGATATTGATATCTGGCATAAACGCATTGGTCATGTTAATGTACAATGACTTAAATCAATGCAGGCCCAAAACATTGTTGTAGGATTGTCTAAATTCAAGGTTGCAGAAATGCATAAGGTATGTGAAGCCTGTCAGTTTGGAAAACAGGCAAGGAAACCATTTCCTAGACATGTTCAAGAGAGTAAGAAGCCATTGGAATTAATCCACTTTGATGTGTGGACTACTAAAGCTGCATCTCTTGGAGGCTGTCATTATTTTGTCAGTTTTATTGATGACTACAGCAGAAAAGTTTGGGTGTATTTTATGAAAAAGAAAAGTGAAGTTTTTGGGCATTTCAAAACTCTTAAAGCTATGGTTGAAAAAGAAACAGGCCTGCAAGTAAAATGCCTAAGGTCAGATGGAGGGGGAGAGTACCTCTCAAATGAGTTTGCAAGGTTCCTGCAAGAGCATGGCATAAAGCAGCAATATTCATGCAGTCATACCCCACAGCAAAATGGAATTGCAGAAAGAAAAAACAGGCATATTGGAGAGGTATCTCGTGCCATGCTTAATGAAAAAGACCTGCCAGATTTTTATTGGGCTGAAGCAGTTGCTACAGCAGTCTACATAATGAACAGGACTCCCACTGCAGCAATACATGGAATGACTCCAGAGGAGAGGTATACTGGTAGGAAACCAGATATTTCTCATTTGAAAATTTTTGGTTGCATTGCCTATGTACATGTGCCAGATGAGTTGAGATCCAAGTTGGATCCAAAAGCTGAGAAGTGCATCTTTATTGGTTACTCTCTGCAGCAAAAAGGGTATAGATGCTATAACCCTTCTACTCGTAAGTTTACAGTGAGCAGAGATGTTTTTGATGAGATGAGTAGCTGGTATAAACCAGTAAATGTGATTGATGATGTAGATGCACAAAATGGTAATGCTGCACAAAATTCAAAGCAGCAGTCACAAAATATTAGTGGACCTGGAGCGTCCTCTAGCAGTGGTTCACATTCTTCGCCATGGACAGGCAGATTGAGATCAGGAGAGTCTTCTGAAGGCAGCGCAAATAGTGGTATGCAGGTATCACGAAAAGGAAAAGAGAAGGTAGATCAGCCCATGTTTGATGTGAATGCAGGTCACTCTTATGTGGATGGTGAATCCAGTGGCTCAGAACAGAGCATTGATGATGAGTTGGGTATTCCTTCTATTGTTACACCTGGAGTAAGGAAGACCAAGGATGTTTTGAGAGCACCTGGGAGTGAACCCACTTTGCGCAGGTCTACCAGAGTTAGGTATCCTGTGGATAGGCTGAAATATGATGGATTTACAGCCATTCACTATGCATATATGGTCAAGGTGATACAAGAACCAGAACCCACTTCTTTTGAGCAAGCCATGGGAAAAGAAAAATGGGAGAAAGCCATGGATGAAGAAATGGATGCCTTGGAAGCAAATGCTACATGGGAATTGGTACCTTTGCCTAAAGGTAAGAATGCAATTGGCTGTAAGTGGGTTTATAAGGTGAAGCACAATGCAGATGGTTCTGTGAACAGATACAAGGCAAGATTAGTGGTCAAGGGGTATGCACAAACATATGGCATTGACTATGAAGAAACATTCAGTCCATTTGCAAGGATGGCGACCGTAAGAGCAGTCATTGCTATGGCTGCATCAAAGGGATGGTCTTTACATCAGATGGATGTAAAGAATGCCTTCTTGCATGGTGATTTGCAAGAAGAGGTCTATATGGAGCAGCCACCAGGTTATGTGCATGTTGTTCATCCTGAGTTTGTTTGCAGGTTGAAGAAAGCCTTGTATGGCTTGAAGCAAGCACCTAGAGCATGGTCTGACAAGATAGGACAGTATCTTGTCACTATTGGCTTTCAGATTTCCAAGGCAGATTTCTCACTTTATGTGAGAAAAATAGAGAAAGGTATTATGCTACTTGTCATTTATGTTGATGATTTGATTATGATAGGTGACAATGATGAAGATATCCTTCATGTGAAAATGCTATTGAAGCAGAAGTTTGAGATGAAGGATTTGGGAGAGCTGCGTTATTTCTTGGGCATTGAGGTGATTAGATCACCAAGTGGGATACAGCTCTTGCAGAGGCAGTATGGATTGGACATGCTGTCCAAATATGGGATGACAGGCTGTAAGCCTATTTCAGTTCCTTTGGAGCAGAATGTGAAGCTGAGCACAGATGCAGGTGAGCTTCTGGAAGACCCTACTATGTACAGACGCATAGTAGGAAGCTTGATTTATATGACTATTACCAGGCCAGATTTGAGCTATGCTATTGGATTGGTAAGTCAGTTTATGCAGGCTCCAAGGAAATCACATTTGGATGCGGCTAGACGCATACTCAGGTATGTGAAGTCCACATTGCAGTATGGACTATTTTATGAGACTGGGGTTCAGATACAGTTGCATGGATACACTGATGCTAATTGGGCTGGTAGTATTTCTGATAGACGATCTACCAGTGGATATGTGTTCTCTTTTGGGAGTGCTGCAGTCACTTGGAGCAGCAAGAAACAGCCTACAGTTGCCTTGTCGAGCACAGAGGCTGAGTACAGGGGTGCAGCAATGGCTGCATGTGAGGTAGCTTGGTTGCATAAGCTACTTTATGATATGCATCAGTCTACAGATGGGCCAGTTGTCATTTATTGTGACAACATGAGTAGTATACACTTGGTAAATAACCCAGTCTATCATGCTAGAACAAAGCACATTGAGGTGCATTATCACTATGTGCGAGAGAGGGTTTTACTAGGTCTTATTGATCTAGTTTATGTCAGCACAGAGGATCAAGTAGCTGACATATTCACGAAGGCATTGGGCGCAGAGAAGCTGCGCAAGTTCAGAGACTTGCTTGGTGTGCAGGAATTGGGATTGAGCTCGAGGGGGAGTGTTGAGATATCAAGCTCCACTCGTGATACGCCAGGGTGACCGTTGTGTATTTATGTCACCGACTTGTCAGTTGCAGATGCGGTTGGTACACCGTCCCTGAATAATAGCTACATGATAGCTATCCTTATCTACTCTAGTTCGTGGCTCAGTTAGTATGCCACCTTAGTTAGTTGAGTTTGGTTTGAGACCCATATAGAGGGTTCTTCTATTTCTTTGTACTTGAGTTCTTTTGGCTTACACAACTAAGAAGAGGAAAATTGTTTTCAGCCTCCACCCTTGTGTGTCTTCCCCCATTGTGCAAGCAAGAAAGCTTCAAGCGAGACTCCTTCCTTCTCTCCCACAATCTTGACAGTATAAGCCCTTTATGAGTTGGAACTTGTCATGTAAATCATTGTAGGTTGAAAATCAATGCTAATGTGATCCAAACCATTGCCACCATGGCCAAATGCATTGCCAATAAGAGCATAACCTTGTCAAACATGATCATCTCATGACCACATAAGCATCATTGCAAAATAGGGGTACATAATTGCCAACATAGACAAGTTCATAGACATCTCAATGTCAACATGAGCATATGAGTGCCACCATAAGTGTCATTGCCAAAAAAGTGAATGTGTCAATATCCTTTGCAATTATGATATAATCTCTGTGGCATAAGCATACCGCATCCATAGATCAATTAGCATTGAAACACATATCCACTCCCATGTCTAACACTGTCATTGTCAACATGTCAAATGAGCTAGCCTGAGGCTGGCTATAGGGATGCTTGTTGTGATACACGTAGGATAGCACAGTAGGACTCCAAGCCTACACAATTGCATGCCATCATATGTTGTCTAGTGTGTACTCTTATCCAAATAGATCATGCCTTGTTCATCACATTAGTATGAAATCTAATGTGAAGTTCAATATTGCCCGCATACATGATCTTTTGATGGAAGTTAAGAATCCATATCCTCATATAAAAAATGAGTCAATTCTTTGTTTTTGAGTCCTCCACTATGTACTTGCCATGGAGCAAGATGTAGCACGCTAGGAGAGATCATATAACAAACTTTGACCTGGTGATCCCATGCCTTTTGCCTCCTTGGGAAGACCACATTTTGAGAGAGTAGAAATATATACACCAACTTTGTCTTCGCACTTACAGATAAGATGCTTGGAAAATTTCTTGTAACAAAGCAGACTCGACCAGAAGGCAACTTGTCAATTAGGCTTATTTATGTGAAAGGCTTTCCCTTGTCAACGAGATGTATTTTTCCATTGCTCTTGATCGTGCCAGTGCTGGACCTGTTATTGCTTGTTGCTTGTAGTAAAGGTGGGACTAGCATTAAGGATCTTGCAGAGAAATATCGTGACATGATCATAAAGGTTCCTGTACAAATTATTTGTCGAGAAGGATTGCACGCATGTGGAAATCAATCCTCTTGCTGAGACTTCAGATAAGAGGATGGTAGCTGCTAATGCAAAGCTGAATTTTGATGACAATGCATCTTTCAGTCAGAGAGATATATTTACCCTACATGATAAATCACAAGAAGATCCATGAGAGGTTGTAGCAGCAGCTGGATTGCCAAGAAACTCGAAGCGGTGGAGTTTGACATAATTTGAGGAAACTATTTGGAAGATTGCAAAGACAATGAACTGTTACTTTTGGAAGGCCAAAACACATCATCTCTTCCTTTGATGGAATCAAAATCTGAAAAATGCCACTGGAAAAGTGGCATAAATTGCACACTCGTTAATAGTGAGAGGGAATTCCAATATCAAACCAAGAGGTTAGGTATGCAATATGGCAATCATTCTACATGTTCCATCTTTGATGATGTGATAATGGAGCAACTGGATTATGTTGTTGTTGTTGACGATGAGTATGATGAAGAATATTCTAGGGCTGAGCTCTAGACCACAATGGACAGGATAAATGGAAGAGCCAAGGGGGGTACTTGGAGTCAAGGTTGATGCCCTCCTTGAAAATGGAAGAGCCAAGGGGGGTACTTGGAGTCGGCAGGGTTGATGCCCTCCTTTAAAATGTTGGCATTGAAGATGACCTTGGCACGGATCTCCTTGTTGAGACAATGGCGCCGATGGGGATCTTAGCCTTGGCCAAGAAAGAGGCCTATGCAAAGGCTTCCACCATGATCACCATCGAGCTCTCAACAACAACAACATCACAGCCATATAGGATCTTCGGCTCAAAATTTTGGAGGGCAATCAGTGAAAGATAGTGGTGAGAGTCACTCAACAACAGACAGCAGGTTGTCTGCCATGCAGAGAAGTATGCGTGGCCAAGGCCTTTCTAATCTTCCAAATCTTAACATAAGTCCTTCATCTTTGATGCTCATATGTAGTATGCCATGCCCTCACAACATCAAGATGTTTCTTTGATGGCAAATTTAGGAGGGAAGAATTCCAGCAAATCTCAGCAGGTTCAGTTTCAAAGTTAGCAACCTTCATCGCTACCACCTGCTACAAGATATTGTGGACAACAGGAAAATAGAGCTACTTCTAGCATTGTGCCTTGCAAATCAGAAAAAATCATTACTGAAAAGAATTCTAAGGGACATGAATGCACAATCTGCAAACACATTTTCCCAACTGGTCAAGCCCTTGGTGGGCACAAGCAATGCCATTGGACCAGGGAAAGAATGGGAGATGCACTCAGCTTGGTGTCAAGCAATCATAGGCCACCAGTGCTTGCTCATAGATGATGTCGGAGTGCTGCTCGAGCATCGGAGGTTCATCCTCTTCTCTGGATTTTCTCCCAAAGGCTCGACTGCACTCCTCTTCGAGCTCCTTCTTAGTGGCAAGGAAAGCAAAACGGGTGTTCAAAGCAGGGATGTAAGATTCTTTTGCAGGCTTCTGAAGTGGCCTATTTGTGAGGCAGAGAATTGCTGGGGGGTAGGAAAGGCAGCAGATCAGGACCTGACCAGGCCCCATGTGTTGAGATATCGAGCTCCACTCGTGATACGCCAGGGTGACCGTTGTGTATTTATGTCACCGACTTGTCAGTTGTTGCAGACGCGGTTGGTACACCGCCCATGAATAATAGCTACATGATAGCTATCCTTATCTACTCTAGTTCGTGGCTCAGTTAGTATGCCACCTTAGTTAGTTGAGATTGGTTTGAGACCCATATATAGGGTTCTTCTATTTCTTTGTACTAGAGTTCTTTTGGCTTACACAACTAAGAAGAGGAAAATTGTTTTCAGCCTCCACCCTTGTGTGTATTCCCCCATTGTGCAAGCAAGAAAGCTACAAGTGAGACTCCTTCCTTCTCTCCCACAATCTTGACACCATGGTCTCCTCCTGCACACTCGCCTTCTACAAGGTGGCCACAGTTGGGGCAGCTATGGCTATAGGGCACTAGTGATGGTGGCCATGTTGATGGAGTGCCCTTGCAAGGTCCACAATAGTCCATTGCAGTGATCGGGCTATTGTCGGTGATGGGAGATGGTAGCAATCGACGAAGACACAAGGCACTCCAGACACTCAAGATGAAGTGGAGAAAGCCATGACAACACCCATTTTCAAGGGAGGAGCAAGGTCCGAGAGATATGAAAAGATCTTGGCTTGGTACTCCATGGAAGCTCTCATGAAGGTCTCAAAATGAAGAAGAATTCTCTTTTGGAAAAGTAACCACAGTTAGATCTCCTCTAAGTGCTATAGTGTCCTCCTCCACGAAAACCCTAGAATTTTTACCTCAATGTTGAAAAACGAGCTATCATTTTTGTCTTTTGGCCTCCAAATTCGGTCAAGCTTCCTGCCATAGTTGTGTAAACTCCCAAGAAAGCTTCCATCTCTATAGTACTTCTTGACTGCTGGGGTTCTTCAATGTTGTACCTATGCATAGTAGGGTTTCTTGAGATTGAAAAAGGAACTAAATATAAAGGAAGGAGAGAGAAAGGAAGGACCTAAAAACTAGGCTCTGATACCAATTTTAATGAAGGAGACCTAAAAGAGGGAGAGAAGGAAGAAGACTGCAGAAGAGAGAGAAGAAGAGAGGAGAGGAGAGAGAAAGAGAGAGAAAGAGGGGAGAGAGATAGAGGAAGCCATGGGAGATAAAGGTGAAGGTGAGGAGAAAGATTTGTATTTATCAAATGGTACCCTAATCAAGTCCTCGTACACCTTAAATATGCAATCAGTGTAATCGGGTATTCGCATGTGCTAACCCCGTGTTAACCTCGTGTAAGACCCTTTAATCCCATTCTTTACAATAACACATGGGAGTGAATCCTATAGCTCATCTCTAAAAGGGCTTTGTCCTCTTTAGTTTGAATCAAAATTCTTCCCAATCGGAGCTATGATAAAAAAGTAATAGCCATTTTTGTGCACTAAGGTCACTATGGATAGGGTGAAGACCACTCTAGGATAGACACAAAAATCCCATTGCAAAATATTCTGATTATTTTCTATCACAAAGCTTAATATCTCATCTCAGGAGGGATTTTTTCTCTTATCTGAACCAAAAATATCACTAATCAAAGTTTCCCACCAAAAGTTACATTCTATTTACTTACAACGGGTCTTATGGACTGCATCTAGATGGCTGGCCAAAAAGGCAAAAGTAAGGCCAAAGAAGAACTCCAAGGGGATATTAGAGACTCCAGGACCTCCATGAATGATGAGCGTAGCTTGACACAAGATTACCATAGTGATATGCATGAGGAAACACTCGATACAGATCCCTACAACCTGCTTAACCACACCTTATGTCAACATGAGCTTCATTGCATGGAGAGGCCTAATGACATGGTCACCAACCACTACCAAATGATGTCCAGGTTTGATAAAGCAATTTAAAAAATGGCCCTCTAAAACTCTAGGACTCAACAAACCTTGGAGCAGCTCACCACTCTTGTTGCTCAGCTAGCTACAACTTCATCCCAAGAGAAGGTAAAAGAATCTTAGCGCGAATCTAGATGCATGCCACCATTGGAGCCACTGCATGGCCCACATGGCATCCTTGGATCTAAAGGTATTCCCCCTTCTACCTATGAGGGTGGTGAATTCTCTCATGTTTATGATGAGTCCCTATTAGCTCCCCCATCAACCATGTAGCCAACCCCCCATTGAGACCTTCTCCCACCATTTTGGTAGAAGCTCCCCCATTCTTCCTCGAATCCCCAATGGAACTTATATGAATCAGCCCCATCCTAGACAATATGGTACTAATGGAAAGCATGGCAATCATGGGTAGCATGGCAATAAAGGGTACCATGGCTATAATGGGCAACATGGGATAAATGCACCACATGGTATGTATGGGCAGCAAGGTATGTATGGACATCATGGGATGTATGGACAGCAAGGGTTTCATGTGAAGCAAAGCCCTCATGATCTACATGACAAGATTCTCCTCACTAAGTACAATGGGAAATCTCCCTCACCATCAGACTTAGAGGAATGGACGTCCAAGTTAGAGTCCTACTTCAATATGAGCCACTGCACTGATGATTAGAAAATTATGTTTGCGTCTCTCCACTTGGAAGGGTTTTCCCACATATGGTGCCACTATATCAATTGAGAGAATCATCAGTTCATTGATTAGGAAGACTTTAAAATGCATAAGGTTCAAGTATTTGTATCCCCTATGGAAAAAGAGCGGTTGGCAAGACGATGGTACACTCTTGACCAACGCAATCTCACTATGTGTGAGTACTCAAATCAGTTTATGAACTTGACTATGTATGTGGGGAGCATTAGCAATGATGCCAAATTGCATAAGTATATCTATGGGTTGGAAGCTAACCTATCGGTGAATGTCATGGCCCAAAATAGACAAGGAAGTATTGTAAGAATGAAAATTTTCAGCAAGATTATGGACAGCCTCGTATCCTTCAAGATTAGCCCCATATGGAGGTTGTTTTTGAGGCAATTCTATGCCTAATAACAGCCCCAAAATACCTACTTACCCCACTTTCATGTTGAAAGAAAACAGGGAACCTTTGGGACAAAATTTGGCTCTAATGATAAGGGTAAGTATGTCGAAAACAGTCCATTGCATCACCTTCTGATGGATCTAGTTGGCCAGTAGTTCATTTCACAGGATGTTGTGAAGGAATGAAAGGAAAAATGCCTATTTTTAAATGTGGGAATAAGTACACTGCCAACCACGCCTCCAACTGCCCTTATAAGACAGCTAAGGTCAAGGTTCATAGTGTGTATGTCATGGAAGATTGGCACAATGATGAGGATGACTTACCTACTGACCGTGTTGAGGATGTGGATCATGAGCAGTTCTATGACCTAGAGGATGGGTTCCCTTTTGACCTGGATGGTTTTCCATCCTAGGCACCTAATCTGACATCCACTCAATTGCCACCTCCCTTTGCTCCATCTCCTTGGATGCTTGGATGGGTTCTCAAAGGCCCAACACCTTGTGTATTCAAGGTAGTATTCATGGGAAGCATGTCTTCATCCTTATGGACAGTGGTAGCACTCATAGTTTTGTCAATAAATCAGTAATGGACCAGTTGAAATGCACACTTAAGGAATTACAACACCCTGTGAAAGTCCAAGTAGCAAATGGAGAGTAAAAAATCACCACACCAAACCACACTTTGGCCATCTTTTGACTGGCACTATGCTAATTTTCCAAGCTAATGTCATAAACTAGCACACCCAATCCCCTTCTTGTATAGTGATGGGACCAAATATGGGCCAGCACTGGCTATAGCACTAGCCAGACCTCATACATGCAACAGACACCTCGAGCACCACCCGGACTCACAATCCAGGAGTGTCTGTAATAACTAAATGCACATTAGATACTTCTCATATTGTGTTTGTACCTGGATAAAAGTCCAACAGAACCTTTCCCAAAACCCCTCAACGGGGGTATCCCACACATATTGGCAATAAATGCCATGTATCACACACGAAGGAGGCACCCCATTGGCAAAGGAGATAGCATGTTTCCTCACTAATAATCTTTCCCAAGGAACGAATAGCTAACCTACGGAAAGGGGAATCTCACCCTCTCAAGCATGGGTGAAGTATAATTCAAACAATTGCTATGCATTTCCAGGAGTTGATACCACATGTATGATCAATGCAATAGTGGATGTCTCATCGTGCACAAATAGTTATGTTTCGAAATCAGCCTATGTGCTAGTAGGCAAACAATCTTTCCATGAATTTCAACTAATACGTGTATATGCTTCATTGCAAGAATCTAGCACCCAGGCAAACCTTATGCTACTAGATCCCTAATTTCCAAATAAACCGTCTCCTAAATGCTATGCAAAAAAAAAAAAAACAGAATTTATATTGTTTCAACCCTCAAACTGTTGCACAAAATCCTACTCCCCCTCACCGTTTAAATTTTACTTCGTTGCATAGGTGTATACAGATTGTGTCGTCATGATTAGTGTAAAAAGAGCAGTAAATCAAACACTATAACAAAAATATAGGGAGAAATAAGGCCAAACCTCATGCTTTGCCACTACCATACCTCCACAACCACTTATTGTATTTTTCCATATTTTTCTAAGGCACATTCCTATTTTTCTCTCATTTTTTCCTATTTTTCTCTATTTTCCAATAAAAATAATGATGTATTTTCAGAGCTATGTCTCTTGATTCTTAGCACAATAGAAATATAGATCTTATTGGGATTTTGTCCCATGTGTATTGATTTATTCCACCTGAAAACACCAAAAATCCCATTTTTATCATAAAAAGCATGTTTTATGGGTTTTTAAAAATCATTTCCAGCATTTCAACTTAATGTTTGCTGATTTTTTCATCATGGAAGCATAGAAAAAACAGTAATCAAAATTCCTACCAATTTTCACTCCATGAGAACAACATTAACTCCTTCAAATGTAAAAAACAAGCAATTTTCCTTTGTAAAATAGAATTTTCGGGTTTTTTCCTCTTTGCGGGTTTTAAAATCTGATGCAGGACTGTAGATCAGCCCTCATTCAATGCTCAGCCCACCTCCAAACAACAAAATCCAGTGCTCCACCAATCTGGGAATGATCAAGTACCATGCTGGACAAGCGGTATTCAATGGATCTTCAATCCTCTTCATGGGCATGAATTGCCTCTTAAGGGGAGAGAGAGGGAGGAGAGAGAAATATTGAATTCTGATCAAGCCATTCAGGCAGCCATTTGATGAGCGGAAGCAAGCGATAGGGAGCAAAGATAGAGTGAAGATCAGCCCCACCATAGCCCCCTCTCCATCAATCATGGAATAATGGCGCCTCCTCTCAGCCTGCCATCAAAAGAAATGCCCCCACCCCCCCTCCGAATTCGATTTAGTTAGGGGCCCCCCAAAGGAAGCCCCCAAAATTCACATCTTTTGGGACTTTTAAAGTCCATTTTCACTTGTCTTTTGGGTCTTGGCCTCTCGGGTACACCCAATCAATTGTCCGGCCTCCGATTTGCGATCCAAAAAATCATGGGCATTTGTCTTGAAGTTTCCCACTACCGACATCTCCCAAAGTCTTGCTTGACATGCCAAAAAATTATGAAAATTCACTAATTGTCGTCCAATGGCTCTTTTAAGCACTTTTTGAGCATTGTTGCTTAAAATCATACTGATTTTTCCCCTTAAATTTAGAAATTTTGGCTATTTTTAAGCATTTCTCGGCATAAAAAATCATCTCTCATTGGCGACCATAGGATAGGATGACTCAATCCATCGAATACCATGAACAAATCTGCATAAAACCACAACCACAAAGAGCATCAAGTTGATACCAATTATAGGCAACAAAACACATCACAACTCTCACCCTACCCCTTGTCAAAACCAAGGCATGAAATCCACAAGGAGTAGGCCTAGCAAAATCCGACAGAAAGCCCAAAGCTAGTCACTAACTTGCTACTCCAACATAGCCAAGCTAAAAAGAACTATCAGAGAGGTCATCCTAAGTGGTGGTCTGAACTACCTACCTAACTAAGGACAACTCAACTAGGAACTCCCACTTGGCGAGGACTCCTACAGCCTGATTAAAAAATATTGTCTTTTAGCACATTGCTCTTTTCACCTCTGATTTTCCATACTCAGTCGTGTAAAAAGGAGGGAGCTGAGCGTAGTGACCCAAGGAGAATAGGGCATCAGCCTCATGTCCAGTCTCGATATCCAAGAACCTACCAAGCCCTCGTAAGGCGACACTTAATCCTTTTCTAATGTTGACTTTTATTTTCGCTCCAACCTTCATTTATTCTTTGCTTTTCAGCTAGTTGCCAACCCTAGGAAGACAAGCATCGGCCTCGGGTCTTGTCTCGTCCCCATGAACCTACCAGGCCCTCACAAGGCGATAAACAACTGCTCATGGATTTTCCTTTCTTTCCTTTTATATTTTTATAGGGGGTTAGAACCCCTTTGTACACACCTCTGTATATTCATATATTTTCTTTCAGATATTTAAGGTTTTTTCCTTTGTATCATCACTTTGTCTGGCAAGCTTTTCTAACTACCTTACAACTAACATAAACTCCTAGAACAGCTGCCTAGCAGGTCAGCAGAACAAGGTCACTAGAACTGCATTCTAAAGCAGGTCTTTCAATGCTTGGCAATGCCTTTATAGGAGGCAATGACTACTCATACCTCCCCCAGACATATTAACCTATACCTGGGACTTCATGCCTCGATTGCCGGTCCCCAACAAACAAAAAGAAAGCACCCTTACACACACATATATCATTATTTACTTAAGGGAAAAAGACTCGGAAAGGGGACCAAATCACCTGGAATGGCCACCAGAAGCTCTATCGCAACAAAGGCTCCCTCCTGGCACTTCATCAACCTGTATGATGCAATCACTAAAATAGCAAACTATTAAACGTACCTGCACACATAGACACCACATAGACATATGGCCCTCTTGGCCTAAAAAAATAGCACATTTGTACTGCAATTTGATTGGCCTTCTTGGCCTAAAGAAATCAAACAAACTAGCTCATACAGATCCCTCCTTGGAAGAAGGCAGATATACATAAATATGCTCTACTCCAAGCGGAGAAATAGGGCTCTCAGCCCTAAACTAAATGCATCAAGCTGTGACCCATACCTCCTGCATATATAGCAAGAGGCGTATGCATAACATGTCATGTGATCAACCTATGGGTCCAAGATAATAGTGGTAGATGGGTCTCGGCCACTCTTTGCATTACCCATATCAACCATTGCCTGCTATATAATGCATGGTTTGGTAAAATCCTCCACAAACGACCAGGTCCTGTCCCATTATCAAGAACAACATTTGGACTTGGACCATAGTTGAAGAAGAGGTCCTCTTCATAAGAAAAATTGGCTAATGAATCTGCAAACTGATTCCAATAATGTGGGATTAGCTAAGAGATAAATTCCCAAATTCATCCAGTAGGGTTACAGTAGTTCGATGATACATATGAAGGATAGGATTTTGGACTCTGTATGTCCCATTTAGTTGATTTAAAATGAGTTCGTAATCCCCTTTTACTAACAACCGGCAAATACCACCTTTCGTTGCAATATTTAGTTCCATAATCAAGGCTTTATACTATGCCATGTTGTTAGTGAATTCTACCCTAAGATAAGCAGCTAATTTCATTGTAACTCTATGTTAGGGATCTCAAATAACTACTCCAACACTCCCTTTTTTATTAGGGCCCTTGGATGCTCCATCAAAGTATAACGTGTACATCCACATTGGATCTATATAGCCTTCCATCAGGAACTGCTCTATTTGTAATTATGGTAGTCAAAGTTTAACATATTTAGAGGATGAATGAATGGCTCCATCCCACCTTCTTCATTAAACTCAATAGGGATGCTTGTCAAAATCTACAAACAGTGATGATAGATTACTTTGATTTGCCACACAAAGGTACCATCTTCTTGCTCAATCACTTTGTATCCTTTGCTCCACCAGATAAGCTTCCCCTAATGATATCTTTGCTCGAGATATGGGTGCTCCAAATAAGGGATCAATCGACCCATCAACCTCTATCATTGTTTCCTTGCAGATGTCTGATCAATCGAGCATAGACCTGCAAGGCACTTATGTCATTAGCACAGTAAAAAATAATAAGGTTTAATCTTATTAAGATCAACCTTATTCTTAAACTCCACACCCTCAAGATCTGCCAATAATGTTGTGGATTTATTCTTCTCGATTCTGAAAATCCTATAAGGATCCCATTTGGGCTCCAGCTTTCCTGGAAATAATTCTCTACGCGCATTGTAATATAGAACTAACTGCCCCTTTTTAAAGGTGTATTTCTTTGATTTAAGGTCATGCAACTGTTTCACTCGATGTTTAGCCACTTCTTGGTGCAATAAACTTTGTAATTTAAGTTCATCCAAGTGGGATATAGTCATAAAATGCTCAAATAGGGCATCTTCATCACCCAAAGAATGATTGATTGCGAATCTAATGGTTGGAAACTCAATTTCTAAGGGCAAGATACACTCCTCCCCATAAACTAATTTAAATAGGGTGTGGCCAGTAGCTCGTTTGAACGTCGTATTATACGCCCATAGTGCCACATATAATTTTGTGTCCTAGTCCCGCTTCTTTTCAGAGATTATTTTGGACAGAATATCCAAAAGATGCTTATTGGTACTTTCAACTTGTCCATTTTCTTGCGGATTATAGGGGGTCATCTTGTTATGCTTGATTTTTCATTCTTCAGTCAGGCTTTTAATTACTTTGTTCAAAAAATGGGTTCCATGGTCAAATACTATTTCTCTTGGCGGACCAAAACGACAAATGATCTGCTCAAGTAGGAAACTAGCATGCTCTTTTGCATTGTCCTGCCTTATCGCCCGTGCTTCTAACCACTTTGTAAAGTAATTGGTGGCTATGATAATGTATCTCTTCTGAGTAGTAGAAGACGGGGTAATAGGACCCACAAAGTCGATGCCCCACTTTTCAAACGGAAGAAAAGCCATAATAGATGTAAGTGGATGCTTTCTATTCTCTCTATTGTCATGTCTTTGACATGCATCACATCTCTTAACATACTCAAACGAATCTTGGAAGATGGATGGCCACCAATATCCAGCTCTTAAAGCCTTCTGTGCTATCAACCATCCAGCAAAGTTCCCTCCACAAGCAGGGTTATAGCACTCTTCCAAAATAAATGGAACCTCATCAAGCATCACACATCAGCGATAGATATCATCAACACCTTGTCGATATAGTGTTCTTGTGATCATGGAAAATATAAATGCATGCTATTTATTTTTCCTCTTTTCAAATTTGGTTAAAGTAGCTCTAGTCTCTCCTGTAGATAGATAGTGCATTATAGCAGTATACCAGGAGGGAATAGACGTCGTATCAATCTTGAACAAAGTTTCCATGTCACTTCCTTCAGTCGAAACCTCTTTTGGCTCCCCGAAATCCACAAGACATTCTACAATGCCCTATAGCTTCGGCGGCTTGCTCTTAATCTCATAATCAAATTCCTGCAAAGTGATTAACCACTTTGCTAAATGATTAGGAGATAATAACTTATTCAACAACAATCGAAGCCCTTCTGCCTTTGTATAAAAATCAACATTCTCATAAAGAATGTAGTGCCTAAACTTTTTGGTCACAAATACCATTGAAAGACACAACTTCTCCATGTATGTGTAGTTAATTTTTGATATTTCCAACTTTTTATTAGCGAAAGCTATCAGATGATACCACTTTTCCTCCCAAATTTGGGATAAGTAGCAGTTGATACTATACATGGTAGCTACTGAAAATATATAGAACATCTCACCTCTTTTAGGTGCTTTTAAAATAAGTGATTTGGCAAGCTCCTACTGTCAAGATTGTGGGAGAGAAGGAAGGAGTCTCACTTGTAGCTTTCTCACTTACACAATGGGGGAATACACACAAAGGTGAAGGATGAAAACAGTTTTCCTCTTCTTAGTTGTGTAAGCCAAAAAAACTCTAGTACAGAGAAATAAAAGAACCCTATATATGGGTCTCAAACCAAACTCAACTAACTAAGGTGGCATACTAACTGAGCCACAAACTAGAATAGATAAGGATAGCTGTCATCTAGCTATTATTCATGGGCGATGTACCAACTGGATCTGCAGCTAACAAGTCAGTGACATAAATGCACAACGGTCACCCTGGCATATCACGAGTGGAGCTCGATATCTCAACACTCCCCCTCGAGCTCAATCCCAATTCCTGCACACCAAGTAGGTCTCTGAACTTGCGTAGCTTCTCTGCGCCCAATGTCTTCGTAAATACGTCAGCTACCTGATCCTCTGTGCTGACATAAACTAGATCAATAAGACCTAGTAAAACCCTCTCCTGCACATAGTGATAATGCACCTCAATGTGCTTTGTTCTAGCATGATAGACTAGGTTATTTGCCAAGTGTATACTACTCATATTGTCACAATAAATGACAACTGGCCCATCCGTAGGCTGATGCATATCATAAAGTAGCTTGTGCAACCAAGCTACCTCACATGCAGCCATTGCTCCACCCCTGTACTCAACCTTTGTGCTCGACAAGGAAACTGTAGGCCATTTCTTGGTGCTCCAAGTGACTGCAGCACTCCCAAAAGAGAACACATATCCACTGGTAGATCGTCTATCAGAAATACTACCAGCCTAATCAGCATTAGTGTATCCATGCAACTGTATCTGAACCCTAGTCTCATAAAATAGTCCATACTGCGTATAGCCACATCCAAATGCGGTTTCCTTGGAGCCTGCATAAATTGACTTACCAATCCAACAACATAGCTCAAATCTGGCCTGGTAATAGTCATATAAATCAAACTTCCTACTATGCGTCTGTACATAGTAGGGTCTTCCAGAAGCTCACCTGCATCTGCGCTCAGCTTCACATTCTGATCCAAAGGAACTAAAATAGGCTTACATCCTATCATCCCATATTTGGACAACATGTCGAATCTATACTGGCGCCTCTGCAAGAGCCGTATCCCACTTGGGGATCTGATCACCTCAATGCCCAAGAAATAACGCAGTTCTTCCAAATCCTTCATCTGAAACTTCTGCTTCAATAGCATTTTCACATGAAGTATATCTTCATCACTATCACCTGTGATAATCAAATCATCAACATAAATGACTAGCAGCATAATACCTTTCTCTGTTTTTCTCACATAAAGTGAGAAATCTGCCTTGGAAATCTGAAAGCCAATAGTAACAAGATACTGTTCTATCTTGTCAGACCATACTCTAGGTGCTTGCTTCAAGCCATACAAGGCTTTCTTCAACCTACAAACAGACTTAGGATGGACAGCATGCACATAACCTGGTGGCTGCTCCATATAGACCTCTTCTTGCAAATCACCATGCAAGAAGGCATTCTTTACATCCATCTGATGTAAAGACCATCCCTTTGATGCAGCCATAGCAATGATTGCTCTTATGGTTGCCATCCTTGCAACCGGACTGAATGTTTCTTCATAATCAATGCCATATGTTTGTGCATACCCCTTGACTACTAATCTTGCCTTGTATCTGTTCACAGAACCATCTGCATTGTGCTTCACCTTATAAACCCACTTACAACCAATTGCATTCTTATCTTTAGGCAAAGGTACCAATTCCCATGTAGCATTTGCTTCCAAAGCATCCATTTCTTCATCCATGGCTTTCTCCCATTTTTCTTTTCGCATGGCTTTCTCAAAAAAAGTGGGTTCTGGTTCGTGTATCACTTAGACTATATAGGCATAGTGAATGGCTGTAAATCCATCATATTTCAGCCTATCCACAGGATATCTAGCTCTGGTAGACCTACGCAAAGTAGGCTCACTTTCAGATGCTCTCAAAACATCTCTAGTCTTCCTTACTCCAGGTGTAACAACAGAAGGAATACCCAACTCATCATCAATGCTCTGTTCTGAGCCACTGGATTCACCATCCACATAAGAGTGACCTGCATTCACATCAAACATGGGTTGATCTACCTTCTCTTTTCCTTTTCGTGATACTTGCATACCACTGTTTGCATTGCTTTGAGAATATTCTCCTGATCTCAATCTGCCTGCTGTCCATGGCGAAGAATGTGAACCACTGCTAGAGGACACTCCAAGTCCACTAATATCTTGTGACTGCTGCTGTGAATTTTGTGCAGCATTACCATTTTGTGCATCTACATTATCAATCACATTTAGTGGTTTATACCAGCTACTCATCTAATAAAAAACAACATCTCTGCTCACTGTAAACTTACGAGTAGAAGGGTTATAGCATCTATACCCTTTCTGCAGAGAGTAACCAATAAAGATGCACTTGTCAGCTTTTGGATCCAACTTGGATCTCAACTCATCTGGCACATGAACATAGGCGATGCAACCAAAAATTTTCAAATGAGAAATATCTGGTTTCCTACCAGTATACCTCTCCTTTGGAGTCATGCCATGTATTGCTGCAGTGGGAGTCTTGTTCATTATGTAGACTGCTGTAGCAACTGCCTCAGCCCAGTAAAAATCTGGCAGGTCTTTTTCATTGAGTATGGCACGAGATACCTCTCCAATATGCCTGTTTTTTCTTTCTGTAATTCCATTTTGCTGTGGGGTATGATTACATGAATATTGCTGCTTTATGCTATGCTCTTGCAAGAACCTTTCAAACTCATTTGAGAGGTACTCTCCCCCTCCATTTGACCTTAGGCATTTTATTTGCAGGCCTGTTTCTTTTTCGACCATAGCTTTAAGAGTTTTGAAATGCCCAAAAACTTCACTTTTTTTTTCATAAAATAGACCCAAACTTTTCTGCTATAGTCGTCAATAAAAGTGACAAAATAATGACAGCCTCCAATAGATGCAGCTTTAGTAGTCCACACATTAGAAGTGGATTAATTCCAATGGCTTCTTACTCTCTTGAACATGTCTAGGAAATGGTTTCCTTGCCTGTTTTCCAAATTGATAGGCTTCACATACCTTATGCATTTTTGTAACCTTGAATTTAGGCAATTCTACAACAATATTTTGGGCTTGCATTGATTTAAGTCATTGTACATTGACATGACCAATGCGTTTATGCTAGATATCAATATCTGCAACTACACCGGTCCCATGTGCAAACATTACTGCACTCAATTCAGGCATGTCTGCATCCAACGTAAACATTCTGTCATTCTTCTTTCCTTTTGCTATCAAGCGACCTTTATTTTTCATATCCTCAACAAAGCATCCATGAGGATTAAATCTAACCTACAAGCCCTACTCAACCATTTGACCAACAAAAACCAGATTCTTTGTGATATTCAAAACATGAAATACATCCGATATGTATTTTTTTTTCCCATCCTGCATAGACAAAGAAATTTTTCCAATCTGCACAATAGGATGTGCAGTATCATCACCAGTCTCCACAAGTCCTGGTTTTTCCATTTTCCTTGCATCCTACATCCATTCTGCATGACCTGTCATGTGGTTTGATGCATCTGAGTCAACATACCACACATCGTTGCTTTCTTCTGCACTTGTCACAGAATTGGTCATGTGTTGTACCATAAACAAATGCTCATTTCTGTCATCAGCCTGTCTACTAGAAGATGCATAATTCCCTTGTTGCAATTTACCATTCATGATGTCATTCTGCTTTTTATAGCAATCTTTAGCCATATGACCCATTTTACCACAGTAGTAGCATTCAATATTGCTGTTTGCATTTTTTCCTCTTTGCCATCCACCACGACCTCTTTGCTCCCCCTGCCTCTAGAGTTACCACGTCCTCCTCCATAGGACTAGTTTTCTTGAGTTTGCTGCATATTCTGATTTTTATCATGGCCTCCAGATCGGCCTCCTCTACCTCTGCCTCTATCTCTTCCAGCATTTGAGTAGAAGACAGGTCTTTTGAAGTTCCTCCTGAAGAAGATGCACCACCATTTCTCTGCTCCTCAAAAATTAGAAGAGAAATCAACTCCTCAAAATCAGGAAATCTTTCATGGACAGAAACGGATGTTCGAAACTGTACATAATCTTTTCCTAGACCATTCAAGGTCACAGAAACTAAATCGTTATCTTCCACTGGCGACCCAATGGAAGCAAGTGCATTTGCAATCTTCTTCACCTTCATGTGGTAGTCATTGATGCTCATACTTTCTCTTTGCACATTGTGCAACTCTTGCTTGAGCTGCATTTTCCTGGCTTGCGTATTTGTGCTATACATTTTTTACAAAGTATCCCATGCCTCCTTTGGCATACTTGCATCTTGAATATGCACAATCATAGAGTCCGAAATACTGATAGACAGCCAGTACATAACTTTTCTGGCTCTCTCATGCCATCCTTTAAATGCCTGCATTTGTTGTTGATTGGGAACATTAGGAAGAACTGGTTCTTCTTCATTTCCTGCAACAAATTCTCAATATCCTTTTCCCATAAGGAATTTCGTCATTCTAAACTTCCATGCTTGGAAGTTGTTCTTGTCAAGCTTTTCAGTGACAATCTGTGAAAGAGAATCAGACGCCATTACAGAACACTGCAAAAAATTCTGTCACTGCAAAAAACACAGTTTCAACCTCACAAGGGCAAATCTGTAAAACTGACAAAAGTGGTATTTGACCACCCAGTCACTTCCTAGTGACGATTTTACATCAACAAGCAACAAGGATGATTCTGTAACTCCCAATGTCTCTGCGCATAGGCATACGATGCAATTTCTACGGTAGCTTTTCACCAATCTGTAGAACAGTGGTCTTACAGCAAAAAATAGGTCCTTTTTCTGAGTACGTGTGGAAAATTTCCGCCTCCAAAAAAGGCCCCGAAATGGCCTCGAATCAAAAAAACAGGGCAACCAAGGGCTAAAGCCTAGTCCTGTAGCATATACTGCCCTCTTGCTACACTGCGAAGGACGTCTCAATCTGAGACAATTCACTCTTGCACTTTTCGGCTGTGCTACCTACAGAGACTTGCTCCCAAAATCGAAAAATGAAAGCAACACTGGTCCTCTTACCAGAACACTACAAACTTGGTTTGCTTTCTTGAGCTCCTTACCACAAACCAGGCTCTGATACCATGTCAAGATTGTGGGAGAGAAGGAAGGAGTCTCACTTGTAGCTTTCTCACTTACACAATGGGGGAATACACACAAAGATGGAGGCTGAAAACAAATTTTCTCTTATTAGTTGTGTAAGCCAAAAGAACTCTAGTACAGAGAAATAGAAGAACCCTATATATGGGTCTCAAACCAAACTCAACTAACTAAGGTGGCATACTTACTGAGCCACGAACTAGAGTAGATAAGGATAGCTGTTATCTAGCTATTATTCATGGGCGGTGTACCAACTGCATCTATAGCTAACAAGTCGGTGATATAAATGCACAATGATCACCCTCGCATATCACGAGTGGAGCTCGATATCTCAACACCTAGTTCACATCGTTAAAAGATATTTTGCAAGCCTCACTCCATGCAAACTAACATTTAAAGGACAATAGGTTCATCAGTGGTAACGTTCTTTCTAGCAGGGCATTTATAAACCTTTGATAATACCCTATTGATGACAGAAAGCTATGCACTTCTTTTGGAGTACATGGTGGACTCATAGTGACTATGACCTTGAACTTTTCAGGGTCAGTCACAATCTCTACTGAACTAACCACATGGCCTAACAATAGCCCATAAGGCACTCCAAAGACACACTTTCGTGGGTTAAGAGCTATGCAAAATTGTTTGCAATGCTTAAAACACTTCCGAAAAATGGAGCCCCAAGAGGAACACCAAGGAAAAGGGAATTCTCTTGCAAGAAAATCTATCTTGTAATATTAACAGGCTTGTTTATCATGTTTCATATGATCACAATGAAGAAAAGAACACCAGACACAACAAATCTTCATACAACATCATGTAGATCTCCCACGCATTTGATAGAATCAACCATATTCTTCAATATCTTCACAAAATCCATCAATAGAACAAAGAAAGCAAAGGAATACACCATCTTTGAATGGAAATACATCACATAGTATTCATCTTCAATATCTTCATAGTCTTCTCTCTCAATCTCTCATATACAATCACTCTGGTTGAGTAGAATTGGCTATCTCTGACTCTCTCTCTCTCTCTCTCCATCAATAATACATCATATCCTCACTACAATCTCTCAAAATCACTCTCAATAATCCCTCTTAGGTCTTGGATACCCCTCCCAAGAGGTATGTCTGATATGAAGAGTCACCAGAGCCACTACAGTGTCCTTTCATAGCTCACTACTGTCACTTCACTCTAGTCTTCACTTGAGTCTTCAGCAGCTACTTCTTTCACTTCTTTCAACTCTTTTGCACTTGTATTCACCTCTTTTCAAGGCTAGAAAACTTTCCCAAGCTACACTCTCATCCATCAGAACACATACAGAAGCATACAGAACACTCACAAAACAGTACCAGAACAGCTACAGTACAGAACAGAACATAACAGAGACAAAAGCTCTACAGAAGACCTACAGAAGGTTACAGAAGGTCATCAAAACCACATAACTCATTCTCAAACCATTCCAAGCTTTCACAGACCATTCAATAAGCTTTCACAATATCTCATTCTTCATCAATCAATACTCCATCCCTCCTTACAGAAGACAATCAGAACAAAACAGAGCAAAACAGAGCAAAACAGAAGGTATATAGAACCAATCAGAACCTATCAGAACATCACAGAACCACTAATAAACATCATGAACTTCCAAAACACAATCAATATCATCCAAAACACTCTCAAACCACTTCCAAACCAATCAATCATCTCATAAAATCAACCATTCAGCTCTCAAAAACAACAAAAATCAGCCAAAAAACAAGTCATTTCAACACTCAACATATCCCCACACTTAATAAGGAAGCGTCCTCGCGACCCATGAAAAAGGGAATACAAGTGCATTTAAAATCGCAACTGTTATCTTCAATATCTTCTCAAAAAGAATCCATCCACCACGACCCCAACTTATACCCTCTTTTTGATATAAAAATACAAAGAAAGGAAAACCCTTTACACATTAACACCTCTTATCAAACTAAAAATCACAACAAATTTGTAAATGATATAAGAGTTTTCTGCTTCTTTATTTGCATAAGCTTCAACTCTGCAACCACGACTCCATCACCACAATTCTCCAAAATTTAGCTCGCACACGAAATCCAATCCAATAGGAAACCACCATGTTTGTATTATATAAATGAACTCACAACACAAACACTAATACAACACAACCATCTGAATGACTCCTTGTTAACCCCAAAACGAAGAAAGCAAAAGGAAGTGGAAAAGACACAGGGCAAAGGCGGAAAAAAGGTAGCCCGACTGAAGAAAGAAAAGGAGAAAAGGCCAAAAGCACAAGGGCAACCTTAAAAGTCCAAGGCAAAGGCAAAAGGAGAAAGGCACATTTTAAAATAAAAAGGCGCACCCTGAAATCTTGTAAAAGAGCGCCGGGCTCTCACCCGTGCAATTTGTAAATGTAGACGGGCGGTGGAAAGGAAGCTAGGAAGATAGAAGGACAATGGGAAAAAGGGCCTAGGCTATGGCCGGCCATGTAAAAAGGGGAAAAGGGGATGACCGCCCAAAAGGGATTTAGGGTTTTGTATATAAAGTTGAAAAGTGAATAAAAAGCTCATTCTTGTGTGTGGCCAAAAGTAGCTCTCCTCTTCTTCTTCTTCTTCTTCTTCTTGCTTGCTTGAGCTTGTGCTTGAGAGAGGGAGTGTGAGAGTGTGAGGGAATGAGTGTGTGAGGGTGAGGGACCGAGGAGGAGAAGCTCTCCATCTTCTCCTCTCTTCTTCTCTTCTCTTCTCTTCTCTTGTCTTGCTTGCAGCAATGGAGCTTGGAGCTTGGAGCGGGAGGATTGAGCTTGCTTGAAGCTTGCACTTGGATCGTGGAGCTACCGGAGTGCGCGGGAGAGGAGGTAACTCGAATGGCATCAAGGTAAGCTCACTACACCCATAGATATGGATGGCGCGTCGGCTATGTGAGAGGTAGCCATTAGTGCTCGGCTTGGAACGCTTGAAACAATAAGCGGTCCGAGGGTCTTGGCGGTTGAGTGAAAGCTCCCACATTTTGGTTCCGTTGCCGAGACCAACAGATTCAAGCCTTGAGCGCTTGCGCGCTTCAAATCGAGCATCAAAGTAAGGGGTTTCCCCTGAACCGGTGCTTGAGGTAGATAGGTAGGAAGCGAGGGGGTTGAAGATGGTATTCGATCTCCTTGGCAAGTAGGTTTTTTGCTTTCTGTGATTTATGTTGTGGAATGGAGTAGTGTAGGTATTTATTTTGTGATTTGGATGCATTTAGGGTAGGAAAAACAAGGGAAAAGAAGAAAAAAACAGACAAACAGTGGGGTTTTCTGTTGCTGTATAACAGGCTAAAACAGGGAAATAGGGGACCACATTCAAGTTTCTGGGTAAGATAGGGACAAGAAACTAGCTGTGAGGTTCTGTAGTGCTCGAAAAGGACCTTAAGAGGCCTGGGAGGCCAGGACAGACCACATTTCCTTGGTTTGCCTTGTGTGTGTGAGAGAGAGAGAGAGAGAACTTTTGGTTCACAGAACGAGGAAGCGCTGATCCGATTCCTAGGCATCGGTGATTCGTGCTGCTCCAGGTGAGTCTGATGTTTTCCAACAAGTGCCCTGATCAGATTTAAAAATTTTGTGGTGATTGTGTGCACCAGACAGTGAGGAGGGGTCAAACGCGCAGGAATCGTGCCTGCCGCCGACGCACTCGGACCAACTCGCTGTGATCCGAGTCCCAGAATCGGACCACCCGAGTTCGGGAGTCGGACTATCCGATTCCTAGAATCGGACCAGCCCGATCGGACGTGCCACGTGGCACTCGGACCAACCAGTCCGATTTTGAGGCTCGGACGCTTGGACCAATCCGTCTGACTCGGACACTCAGACGAGTCCATAATCGGACCACTCACAATCGGACTAGGCCGTCCGAGTCCCAGACTCGAACTAGCCAGAGAATCGGACCCAGCTCAGAATCGGACCAGCTCAGAATTGGACCACCCTGTCCGATCCGATTCCTAGAATCGGACCACTTTGAAAATCGGACCACTTTTGGATCCGACTCCAAGAATCGGACGTGGCCAAAATCGGACCATTGGTCCGATCAGACCCACCCAAATTCGGACGTCCGATTCTGATAATCGGACTCTTGAAAATCGGACATCTGAGAATTGGACAAAAAACTTTCAGAATCGGACACGTGCTTAGAACACAAATTGTGATACATCTAAACCCCGAGATTGATCCCTAAGGCTACGTGGAGCTGAAGGCCCATCACAGATCCATAATCAGGCTAAAATTTAGAGCGCGTAGTTCAAAATTTGGATATAAACGGTCCTCCAAATTGCATATGGCGTAGGGCCGTTACGGTAGACGCGTGATCCAAGAAAGCAATGGAGAATCCACATCTGGTCGTGCAGTCGAGAACTCAAGGGCATCTGTCAGAAGGCTTAAATTCACAAGCCAGGACCCGGAAGATGAAGACATAGTACCACTTGCTTATCTTAGGGTCAAACTCACTGCAAAAAGAGAGCATACTATTGATGCTCTCATTGATGAAGGAGCAGATTTCAATATCTTGACTTACGAAGCATGGACTCTACTAGGTCAACCAGAGCTCAAACCGACTGATGCAACTCTTAATCCTTACGGGGAACACCCACAAGCACTTCTAGGGAAGTGCAGAATCCTTGTAACTATTGAAACAGAAAGCTTGCCAGTCCTGTTCTATGTTCCTCCAAATAGCGAGAATTGTGGAAAGGAAATCCTCCTGGGAAGGCCCTTCAAAAAGGCAACGAAGTGTGAAGCTGACTATGTAGCATAGAGGATACACTTGACACTACCGAGTGTGAGGATAGTCACAACCTTTAGCAAGGGTGACCCCATCAAACCTCGAGGGAAAGGCAAGGAAGGTGATGACATAATAGTCACACCTACAAACGAGGGCAAGGACTTGCTGGAAGAGTTGATACAAGCACAGGTCGAACAACGAGAACCAGTGAGTGAGGCCATGCCGGAAACAAAAAGGTCAAGAGACAATGCCAAGGACGGGCTTTGGACTTACAAATATCGTAGAAGACCCCAAAAGAAGCCCAAGCCTTATAGACGGAGGCGTCGATGGAGAGCCAGCACAATGCCATGATGGATACCCAAGGCGTTGCTTCGGGCTCAAGGGTATTATGCAGGCAACCGATGGATTTGGGTGCCAAAACCCCTTGCCAAACCTCCTTGGTTGACTGAAGGCCAGAGTGCATCAAAAGCAACGAAGCACAGGAGGAAATCTAAGAGAAACTCTAGGTCTCGAGGCAAGAAACCAGACATGAGTGTTCAAAAGAAAGAGCCACAGCCTAGCATGCTTAATAAGTAGATGTCATATGTAGCCATTGAGCGTGCACAAAATCCATTAGTGCCCAAAGAGCCCTTGACTTCCCAAGGGGAGAACAAACATCATAGGCACAACATTTCTCATGGCAAGGCTGATCGCTCAACAAAGCAAATGGCACAATTGTCTAATAGCATCGAGCAAATCTCCAAGCCAGTGTCAAAGCCACTTGGGAGTCCCAAGTCTCCTACACCCTCCTCCCCTAAACAGACACAGGAAGCACATCACTCGTCAAGTGCAGCTACTCAATCCCAATCTCAACCTACATCAAAGCTTCCAAATATCCAAGAGGCAGGACACGACACCACCCTTAGCTCTCAATCTAAGGATGTGTCTGTGCAATCCACCGTGGCTAGATCAACGGATACTCGATCTACGTAAGTGAATGCTCTGAGGGCAACAAAAAACACAACCACTTCCGATCGCCCTAGGGACTTGACACCGCAATCCACCAAGGGTAGTCAGCCCACTGAACTAGTCACTACTACTTCCAATCCGGGATCACAGCAGTCACAGCCCTTGGCCATGATAATGCCCCTTGTGGAACGTGTCCTTAGTAGTTTACCTGTGGAGGAGGTGTCACAACCAACTTCCTCGACAACTCCAGCACTTTCAAAGTGCCTAAAGCCTAGGACGGAGGAGTTAAACGCAAAGGAGTTGGTTGAAAAACTAGACTCTCCGAAAAGAGCGGCAGTTGTTCCCTCACAACCAGGCAAGGCTATTAAGCAAACCACGGCTATGTCCCATAAGGACACACTAGAGAAGGGAAATGCTGAGGCCCGACCGATCACATCAACGGTCGATATAGCCCAGGGTTTTGAGCCATTAGATGCACCTGCACTGACCAAGAAAAAGAGGAGAAAACAACGAAAACAGCATCAGTTGCAGGTGGTTGTGGACCCCAAGAACATTGAGACGAAGGGCACTGGAGAGCCGATGAATAAAGCATCGAGTCCATCCACCAATGAACCCACTGATGCCTCTCCTAATAGCGGTGAAACCCCAGACACATCCGTGTGTTCTGAGAAACCAAAGCAACCGTTGCCATCAACAGTTGCTTGCAACACTCTATCCACTGACAATAGAACTCACATTGATCAATCAAGAGTGGATACAACGCTGTCACAACAGGGTGACAAATCTATACCAGTCACATCCGAGAAGAACCATGATGAAATAACAACAAAACCTCAGGAGAAACGTGAGAATCCCAAGAGCACAAGGAATCCTAGCGTTGACCAATCTTGCTCATCTAGGCCTGAGCCCCCAGCCATGCTAAAGCCTAAGGAAACTCTTAGAACTTTGCATGAGATAGCAACCGAGCAAGCCCTCCTTGAAAATAGAAGTGTCGCAGAATGCTTAACTGAGTTGGAGGCTAAGCTCAAAGTGGTCGCACGTGTCTACGTCCTTGCGCACGTGGGCACAATCCCCAAGGAGCAGCTTGGAGAGTACTTGACCTTTCCTCTATCATGGGAAGAACAAGAACATCTTAACGAGCACTACGATAGGCTCCTGCATGAACAGATGCGACTCATCCCTGACGAGGAGGCTGATGAACTACACTTAACCGTCACGTTCAATGAAGTGCTTTGTCGACCAAATCTCGTAGACGTAGAGCTACTAAAGCGATTGTCAGCAAGCTAGAGTCAATTTGAGCGGCGTTGGTGCAAAAGCCGCCTTGTAATGGCCGAACTAGGGGCTCAGATCATGACGGTCTCAGAAGATCGATTGGCCAAATGGCGGTCTCAAAGAGACCCAACCTACGTGGCACCAACTTCCCTTCGAGTGCTCACTGACATTCGGGGTGCGGACTTGGCTGGGACTAGGCTACAGGGGCCTTTGATTGATAAGGTTCTCACCGAAGAGGAGTTACATATTGCCAGTAGACTCGGTCAAGGTTCCATGCTACTCGACGTGGCAAAATATCTATCAGTATTAAGTCAGCTGCCACGAATACTAGATGCGTGTGCCATGCTCTGGTACAACTCCGAGTTCTACACTTGGTTCTTATCCTCGTGATGTGACATGGATTCATAGATATGTATATAAATAAACACTGATTTTTGTGTCACCATGTATAAAAAATATCAACACACACAAGCAATGATAGTCAAGCGCAGGGAGAAGAGTCGGGTTTGACAGGCTAAGCTCCTCAGGTCCTCCTTACATCACACTTTTAAAAGTCGGGTGATCAGCCCCACCTCCAGGTGAAGGACACGCAACCCATATTGCCACCATAGGAGGCCTTGACCAACAACTCTGATGGTGTAGACAGGGTGGAGTCTCTTTCTATACACCTTCTTCCCTTTTTGGTCTATCCTTTCGAGCATGTGCCTTGTCCCACTCCATGACAACCAGTCCACGCGACTTAGCATAAACTAATGTCCGCTAATGACTGGAGGCAACGCGAACATCAGCATGGGGACCATTCCCCTACAACAAACACAACATGCCTCACCCCTCCATTTGTTTTGTCATATGCACTTCATAAACCACACTAAAATCCCTTCTATGAAAACAATTGTATCTTGTATCAAGGCCTAAACCCTTGGATTGCGTCTTGCAGGTTTCCTTTTGCAGTGGAACGCATGGAAAATCATGGGGATCTAGCATGCAAAGACGCTCTTCGCAGAAGGCGAGAGCATGTGGCACGCGCCCCTCCGCCGGAGTGCTATGTGCCCACCATCAAGAGGTATGCCAAGAAGCGAGGCCCTAAGCGACATTGCCCAGGGCGAAGGCCGAAGAATCCTCGAGTCAAGAAAGTCAAGACTCGAAACGTGCAACAGGTGGCAGCACTAGTGGTGCGCACTCCCAGCTCCTGCTCGGGCCCCAGACGCTCAAAGGCAGAAAGGGCAGCTCGGGAAAAAGAAGAATTTAATGAATTATTTAAAGAAATTCTGGAGACGGTAGTGAGCCGGGATTACACCATTCATATCCCGGCCGACATGTTCCCTGCTCACCCCCATGGGAGTCCCACACCTGCAGAGCCCCAATCACCCGGCCATCCAGACTCGCCCCGCCTCGTACAAATCGAGTAGCCCATAATGCATAAGGGGCTTATCAAATGATAACTAGCCAGGACCTTTTGTTTTAAATGGTTGAGTGTTCCTGACTTGTTAAGTGTTGTCCTGACTTGTATGAACTTATCATATCTGCGTTTAATATATGCTACGCCTTTAGCAAAAGAAAAAGCTAATCAAGCGCAAGTGAGAAATATCTAGTCAACACCATAGAATTCAAATAAGTGATGTCTCCTTGCATTGCACTGGTTTATTACAGTTGCGGCATACACAATGCATATGCTCTCATGAAGCGACAAGTGGATGCAGGATAATACAGGTCCTTGTGCAAAGATGTTCAATGCCAATCACCGCAACACCCACAACCCCACAGCGAGCCGCGGCAAAGCCACGCTGTCGAAAGCACCCTTGCCAATCGCCCACATTGCCACGCCCCTTTCTGGGTCAGGCTCTATAGTTGGCTCACGGCAGTCGTTACCTCAATTGTACCCACATTGCATGTGCCGCAGGGAGGGTTGCAATATCTCAAGTGTATCTCCCCCTTTCGCCAACTGCTTCTCTAACAGCAAGGCTAGGGCACCATCCTCATTGTCCTATTCATTTTCTGAGCCTTCGAAGCTTGACATTTTCCAACCCATTGAAAGGCTGATAGCCTCAACATATTGTAATGGTTGTACTCAGGCAAAAAAAAAAAAAAGAGAGAGAGAGAAAAGAAAAGAAAAAGAAAAAGAAAGAAAGAAAGAAAAAATGACTGGAAAAATAAGAAGCACCCACGATCACAGCACAGCACCTAGGGGTCCTCAAATTAGGTACGTCTGGTGACCTTGGTTGACCGGCTTCGTCCCTAGTCCCCTAGCCCCTTACACTCACCCACAATTGTTCAGGGCACATCAAGGGTGGGACATACCTGGGGAGCTTGTCTCGCCTAGGGTTAGACCTGTCACCCTGACCCACTTGCACAATTTTCTTTTGCACTCTGCCTTCGTACCATTGCAATCAGTGGTGATAAGCACCGCACGATTGGCCATGAAAAGTACACCGTACTCATCAAGCAAGTCCAATAGTTTCTAGCTACTAAAAGTGCGGTGTCCTTGTATTTCATTATGCTACATCGTGCAGTCACAATGCAAGGGATGTCTCATATGCCTTCACGCGTACTCCTCCTCCACATGGACAACTTTGCTTCATCCACGAATTGTTATGAGAGACTAGCCCACGGTCTTCTAACTATGTAATATCTAAGTATGCACGAGCACTTACATAATATCTACACCAAAGTATATGCACAGTTTGGGTCCTCAAGTGCAAGACAATACTCTCAGCTTGCTGAGAGTTCGACCTGTCTCCCAAACTACTCAAATATGTCTTGTGCACGATAAGAAGACTAGCACTACCCCTTAGGGAGAGATCACATGAGACGTTTTCAAATTGCAGGTATTGAAGCCTCCAATGAAATTCCAATCACTCCTTATCAACACTCAACTTTGAATGCTTGTCCCTTACCATCCGACAAGCCCGTAAGGAATCGTCATGCGCAGAACCCCCAACAAACCAACACTTGTACTGGCCATCCATGCAATCCCCAACACAGCATGCCCTACCACCAACTCCAACAACCTTCCACCAGCCACCTTGGCCACCAACAGGCCCCCAGGACCTTCTGCCACACCACCACCAACACTCCTCCATGGAAACCACAGGCATCCTTGTCACCCACTTCTTCGGTGCATGCTATAGCCTGCTACCTACGACGGTGAGTGCCATGGGACTAGCACTCATCTAGGAGGGGGGTAATGTTAACCCCAAAACGAAGAAAGCAAAAGGAAGTGGAAAAGACACAGGGCAAAGGCGGAAAAAAGGTAGCCCGACTGAAGAAAGAAAAGGAGAAAAGGCCAAAAGCACAAGGGCAACCTTAAAAGTCCAAGGCAAAGGCAAAAGGGGAAAGGCGCATTTTAAAATAAAAAGGCGCACCCTGAAATCTTGTAAAAGAGCGACGGGCTCTCACCCGTGCAATTTGTAAATGTAGAGGGGCGGTGGAAAGGAAGCTAGGAAGATAGAAGGATAATGGGAAAAAGGGCCTAGGCTATGGTCGGCCATGTAAAAAGGGGAAAAGGGGATGACCGCCCAAAAGGGATTTAGGGTTTTGTATATAAAGTTGAAAAGTGAATGAAAAGCTCATTCTTGTGTGTGGCCAAAAGTAGCTCTCCTCTTCTTCTTCTTCTTCTTCTTCTTGCTTGCTTGAGCTTGTGCTTGAGAGAGGGAGTGTGAGAGTGTGAGGGAGTGAGTGTGTGAGGGTGAGGGACCGAGGAGGAGAAGCTCTCCATCTTCTCCTCTCTTCTTCTCTTCTCTTCTCTTCTCTTGTCTTGCTCGCAGCAATGGAGCTTGGAGCTTGGAGCGGGAGGATTGAGCTTGCTTGAAGCTTGCACTTGGATCGTGGAGCTACCGGAGTGCGCGGGAGAGGAGGTAACTCGAACGGCATCAAGGTAAGCTCACTACACCCGTAGATATGGATGGCGCGTCGGCTATGTGGGAGGTAGCAATTAGTGCTCGGCTTGGAACGCTTGAAACAATAAGCGGTCAGAGGGTCTTGGCGGTTGAGTGAAACCTCCCACACTCCTCCAAAAAGATGGATTTTCATTAGAAAGCATCCACCATACATTGGAAAGGTATCGATGAAGATGATCCCTCTTAAAAGATTGATGTTGTCGGAAACGATCCATAGACAAGGATTCATCTACAAAGTTTTTGGGAGGATTTTGAAAAAACTAAAGACAGCACATCCTTTCCAACAAGACCAGGTATCTACTAGGCAAACAAAGGGCATGAAAATACAATATATCCAGCTGTTGGGAATCAATGCTCACATTGACATTCATGCACAACTTTGGAATAGGCTTGGAATCATTATGAGAGTGCCTATGCATATACGCTAGGTACCAAGCAAAGTGAGTAGTTAATCTCATTGAAGGATCTGCAGACTGTGAATACTGCTGAGCAAAATGAACATAGTTCTGATAAGCTTGACTGGAAGCTGTCCATTCTCCTGGAATGACTGGCCAATTAATCTGAGGTCCTGTAAGGCAATCATCCGAACTCCATCCCCTTCTTTTGGAAATCTGATTATCAAACCCATCACAATCACTAACCAACTAAGGTGGTTGAGATATAGAAGTGTTAGGAGAGGGTAGTGGAATAAGGAAAAGTGGATGAAGGGAGGGATAGGAAAAATCATAAAAGGAAGAAAAGGTTAAAGAAGGAGTGGCAGAAATTTGGAGCGAATCACTAAGGAAGGGTGCTAACTAATAAATAGGAAATGTAGAGGGTACATGAATGGAGGGAGAAGAACAGGGTGGAGAAGGGGAAAATACCGTATCCTCAATAAAGGAACAATATGTAAAAATGGGAATTTGAGGGAAAGATGAACGTTGGAAAAGAAGGGGTAAAATAGTTGGGGAATTAGATTGACAAAGGTTAAGATATAGATCATATCGGTGAGCCATTTGTTGGTAATAGAGGAGGGTAGGAACAGAAGGTCCTAAGAGAGATCGTCTATGATAGGCATCAAAGAGGGAAGAATCAAATGGATTATGTTTTGAAAGATAGGCTAAGAGATCCATCCTCAGGTGATTAGTACTCTGGGCAGAGATAGGAGCTGTGTTTTGTCTTTGATTTAGGACCACAGAATCAATCATGGGATGCCAGGAATTATCATGACAATCAGCCACTTTGGAGGAATAACTTTGAAACATGTCAGCTATGCGCAACTCCAAATGGTTGACATACAAAACAGCCTGCAAGACCACATCCCCCACATACCATGCCATATCCACCTCATCTGGAATTAACAAGTCTCCTCGTAGATACATGTATGACATCAACATGGTATCTGGCAAGATAGAATCTTCAAACACCATCCTTACGACGTCTGTCAACAACTTAGCAGACCAAGCCCCACTCCAGCCATCCTCTGGAAGAGGTAAATCCATCGTGGAAAGCTTCATGTAGAAGGCCAACTTCTGTAAGTGGTAGTGGACAAAGAAAGAATGGTCTGGTAGAACAGATTCTTGAAACTACTCAAATGTAGACCATATCAAGTCCATTCTGGACTGCAATCTTTCCACTTTATCTTGGAATAGAGGACACAAAGTAGCCTGTCTCTGAAGAGTAGCCAAGTCCTGTTGTGAAAGAGAAGGAATCAAGGGAACATGAGGGCTTGGAGGAACAGAGCGGGATTTTGCGAGTTGATCTTGCAACGGCTGGATTTGGGAGGCTTGGGAGGCCACTGTGTCACTAGCAATCTGTAAAGCTGAAAGTTTGTCATCTAAGATAGCTTGGAACTCCTACGCTTCTCTAGACATCCTCTCCTTCTCCTCTGAAAGGCTAGTAACTTGGGATTGAGCCTCTAGTAACTGGATCTTCAAAGAAGATATCTCATCGCTTTGGGTGGCAATCAGTTGGGTTTGTTGTTCCATTTGCTTAAACAAATCTGCTAGGGTATCCTTAGCAGAAGCTAACTCGGATGTTGCCTTATGCAACTGGTCCGTAGACTGCATGAGTTCTTTATAGAAAGACGCGTACAGTTGTTGAACATAGGCTGTCACTGACAATTCAATGGAACTTTGAATATCTTTACAGAGGAAAGGAATTGCATCTCCTGAGACGAGACTGTTCAGGGAGGGAACTGATATGTCCAATGATCCTTCTCGATGTGCTCTGAATAGGTTATTACAAGTGAGATACCCAGGGAGATCACTGCCAGAGGTAGCAGGGATGGGTACTGAAGGAAGTACAGAAGGAGCTTTATCCGCTACCCGCTTCAAGCATTTGCGCTGGATGACCAGGGGAGGCGGAGAATCATCATCCTCTATGTCAATGGGTTCGGACTCATCTGAAGGTGGAGGAGGAGGGACTGAATTTGATGGAGGAGGTGGAGGCACAATCTTCTGTAAACGTGAATAGGTCAAGAAGGCAGACAAATATGATCCATATGTGACATTGGTAACATTACCCCTGGTGACTTTGACGAAATGTTGATTCATTTTAGTAAGGAGGTAAGTGCTCCAATCAATAGCAACTCCTTTCAACACCATCCTGGAAGCTGTAAAAAGCTCTTTGGACAAGTACTGGGATGGCGTTTTGGCAGGCATAAACCTGTCCTGGAGAAACTGATAGATCGTCTTCCATACGAGATCAATGATCATAGAAAAGGAAACTCCTGAAGAGTTGATCACCTTCTTAATATCCAGCATTTCCCTTGTTTGCTTTTGCAACAGCTTCAGAATCTCGTCATTAGAGAAAAGCTAACGAGTGGTAACAAAAGGTTCACCTTTGGTGGGAAGAGACAGAGCCTTCCCTAAGCCGCGAGGTGTCAAAGTCATAGAAATTCCCTGAACTAGTCCTGTCTTCTTGCTGTAAGAGGCCAGAAACTCATCACATAACGACGGATCCTCTGGAAGCAATGGAAAGGAGGTAGCCACAAAAGTAGCAAGTCCCGCCTTCGTGAGAGGCTCAAAAGTGAGTAGGGAAGAGTAATCCCTACTGACTAATGGGACGTACTGGATAGGGGGAGGAGCATGAGAAGACGCCATTTAGATGGTTACACACACACCACAAACACAGACAATCAAGGAGAATGACTTCAAAGCAACAGACAAAAATCCAAGGATAAGAGAACAACCAAAACAATAAAATGTGACTCGACAAACTAACCCCAAGCAAACCACATCCTAGAAAAAATTCGACATGACCTCGAGACAAATGCGACCAAAAGCTTCATGCTATGCATCAGACAAACACGCAGAACCTCGTATCAGGCAAGAAAAGAAAAAACTGCATACCGTACCCGTAACCGTAACAAAGACAATAAACCAAAACAATACCACATCCGACACATATCAAGACTACATCGTTGATAGAACTCTAAGGACTGCGCATACCCATCCCACGAAACGGTTCATTAAAAAGGGGAAGTAAGTGTAGTGAGGGGGGATTAATTTAATGAAGGGGTTATTGTTAGAAATTATTAAGAAATGGGTGAATTTTTATTAAGTGATAAACCTTAGCAAGAAAACGGCGGTTCCTTATTATAAATTTAATTACCAATTATTAGGTGAAAACGGTGCGTTAATTCAAATCCTGGACTTCGATACCCGGACTGGGTCTCTAAATGCAAGTTCATTGATTACAAATTAAGGTGATGTGGAGCGCTTTTTTGCTAGTGCGTGCGCGTGTGACAGCTGATTCATTTTAATTAAAAATTAAAGTGCCTCTGTAGCGCATGTAGCGCGTGTTAAGTGAACGGCGGGTTTATTTTAATTAAAAAGTATGTGTGTTTTGAGCGCGAATGCACATGGAAACTGTGGGTGAATAAAGAGTTCATTTTAACAATTAATTTGTGATTAAGGGAGAAATGAAAATAAATAAAGCACATAAAATAAATACCTGGAAGGGGTGTGTATGTAATGTAGAAATACGCACGGAAGAGTCCCCCAAAAGAAGTCAATCCAGTAAAGGAAAAGTAAAGACCACTGACGAAACAACAAAGACAACACCTTAGTGGATGTGTTGATTGTGTTTTTGTTGGTTTTTTAATTTTCGTAAATTTTGATTATTTATGGTTGGTTTTTGTTTGTGAGGTTGTGAGGTTTTGTGAATGTGTTTTGTTTTGTTTTGTTTTGTTTTGTTTTTAAATAGGGAGACCATGTATGATAATATTTGAAAGTGAAAAATAAATGAAAAATGGTCAAGGGGGTGAGAGAAATTTTTTAAGAATTTTTTAGAATTTTTAAAGAATTTTTTACTAATTGGAAATGAATTTGGGCCATTTAGGGATGTTTGGGATAAATTAGGAAATATATAATTTTCAGAAAATTTGGGGGTTGAAATGTCCAGCTGACAAATTTCCAAAAAATTGGCAAAAAATGAAGGAAATTGTTAGAATTTTTTCTGAATTTTTATGAGGTGGAAATTGATGTATAAATTAAATAAATCAATTAAATCAGGAAAATCAGCTTAGTTTGGTAAGTAAGTTGAAAGTAAGTCAGTTAAGTCCTGTTACTCTATGTAAGTCATGTAAGGCTGACTAAGTCAAGTCAGGTTAGTCAAATGGAACTAGGTTAGTCTAGGTGAAGTCAGAGAAGTCAGTTAAGGCAAGTTAGTGGAGACTAACCTAAAGGGGGTTAGTTAACCTAAGTAGGATTAGGGTTAGGGTTAGGGTTAGGGTTAGGCACCTAACTAGGGGTAGGCAGAACTAACCTAACTAGGGATAGTGAGAGGGGGTTAGGTTAAGTTAGTTAACCTAATTAGGGTTAATGAGGGGGGTTAGGTGAAGTTAGTTAACCTAATTAGGGTTAATGAGGGGGGTTAGGTTAAGTTAGTTAACCTAATTAGCGTTAATGAGGGGGGTTAGGTTAAGTTAGTTAACCTAATGTGAAGTTAGTGAAACTAATGTTAGGTTAGTTAGATGAACTGTAGGTTAGTTAAACTAACCTTAGGTTAGTTAGGGAGGAGGAGGGGGAAGAGGAGGAGAGCAGCGCGATCGGCGGGAGAAAGGCGGGAGGGCGGCGTCTACGCGGCGGCGTCGGGCGTTTCGGCGGGCGGGGTCAGGCGGCGTGATCGGTGGGAGGGCGGCATCTACGCGGCGGCGTCGAGCGTTTCGGCGGGCGGCGTCAGGCGGCGCGTGGCGGGTTGACGGCGATCAGGGCGGCAATTGACGGCTCGTGGCGGGAGGCGGCGCAGGGATGGCAGACGAGGGGGCGGCCACTGGCGACGGGCGACGGCGTCCTGCGGCCCCCTGGCGGGTGTCGACGGTGGCGACGGCCTGACGGCCCCTGGCGGTTGGCGACGGGCGAACGGCCCCTGGCGGTTGGCGATGGCGTCCGGCGGCTACACAGCACACTGGGCGGGGCGGCGACAAGGGGAAGAGGAAGGGGAAGGAGGGGAAGGAGAGGAGAGGAGCAGAGAAGGAGGAGGGGAGGGCGACGGAAGGAGAGAGGGAATGGAGGAGGAGGGGAGGGGGGTGGAGATGGCAGGGAGGAAGGAGGAGATAGGGAGGGGGGTACGCAGGAAGAGGGAGAGGAAGGGGGGGAGGCGGTTAGGGTAGGGAGGGGTCCGGGTAGGGTGGGGGTGGGTAGGGGCCCATAGGGGGGTGCCCAAGGGGAAGGGTAGGGGGAGGGGTGGGAAGGGTGGGGTTGGGTAGGGGCCCATAGGGGGGTGCCCAAGGGGAAGGGTAGGGGGAGGGGTGGGTAGGGTGGGGGTGGGTAGGGGCCCATAGGGGGGTGTACAAGGGGAAGGGTAGGGGGAGGGGTGGGTAGGGGCCCATAGGGACGCGTACCCCCGTCCCGCGCACGTGCGCGGGATGGGGTAAAAAAAATTTACCGTGACGAGAGTGAATGGATGCCCGGATAATGGGATGAGGCACGCGGACGCGGCCGGGGGCGTTCAGACGCGTAAAATTGCAAACAAGCGCGTGCGCGCGCGGGACGAGTCACACGAAAACACGTAAAATTAAAGAAAAATTAATATCTCCCAATCCGGACGTCAAAACGAAAGGACGTAAAAAATAAAAAGTGGGCAGGACAATAGGGGGAAAACATGGAAAATATATGACGGAGGTTCCGGGTGAGGTAAAGGGCGGTCACGTGCAAAAAACATAAAAAACGAACCAAAAAACTCAATTAAAAATTAATATCAGAAGATCCGTGCATCGAAACGAGGTGTAGAAAAAAGGAAAACTATGCAGAAAGACGTGCCCGACAATCCTATCACATCAAAACATAATTCCGACTGAGATAAGACGCGTTCACGTGGGAAAAACGCAAAAAAAACCCAAAAATGGGATCGAAAATTAATATTGGACGAACCGTTCACCGGAATGACATGCAATAAGTAGGAAAAATGTCTGCAGGAAGGAATGGCATAGGGTTGTCATGTTAAACCGCAGTTCCGGTGAAAGGAGGAGGGGTTCACATGCAAAAAACTCCAAAAATACACCCAAAAACTCATTGAAAATTTAATAAGTAAAAATCCGGAAGTCGAAAAAGGTGGAGGAAAAAGGAAAAAGGTAGGGGAAGATACAGGGGACACAGCTGTCAAATCAAATTGGAATTCTAATGCAAATAAGGCAGGTTCACATAGAAAAAGGTCAAAAAGACGCACGAAAAAGTCGTAAAAAACCGGAAAATTAATGATGGACAAATCGTGTATCAGAATGACTCGGAGCAAAAAGGAAAAATGTCAGGGAAAAAGTGATTGTCAGGGCTATGATGTCAGATCATGGTTCCGAAGCAAGAAAGGTGCGTTCACATGGAAAACCGGCTAATTTGCTCAAAATACTTCAAAAATTAATAACTCGAAAACCGTGCACCGGAACAGGGGTAGGTAAAAAGGAAAAATGGTCAGTTCAAAGGGAGGAACAGGGCTATAAGGTTGGATTTGGACTTGGGTGAACGTAGGGTGCGTTCACATGGCAGGACTTCGAAAGTAGGGAATGAAGGAAAACTGCAAGGAACAGCCCCAAGGGTGGGTGGAAAATGAATGCTTGGGTGGGAAGGGACCCCATCAAGGTAAAATCAAGGCATGGCATACATGCATAAGCAGGGTAAGGCATATGCAGAGGATATGCAATGTAGATGCGCAGGGACGCGTCCCCACACTTAAGACCTCAATGGATAGGGTTAACTGAGCAACAGGGACCTAGGACCACACCACAGACCATCCACTAACTTCCTCACACTTAAAACATGAACGTCAAGGGGAAACAGAAGGTGTAGGGTTAGAAAAACTTGGCCCATTTCGTCAAGAAGCAAGGTTGAGTGTCGATGGCACGTCCAGTGTTGTAGTCGGCTTCTGGAGGTACCAAGGCATCTTCTCGGCACACGTCTGTCATGGCAGGGACCACGCGGTTGCACCCAGGGAGGTAGCTGATGGAAAGAATCGCAGGAAATTTATCGATGATGAGGGATATTGCACTCAACTCACAATCACTCATAGGGAATGAAAGAACAGTCACTCGCCCCATGACTAATATCACTCGAGGAAAAATGATTAAAACCCATATCTCGTATACCCAGTTGAGGAATCGACAAGGGGGAATGGTGCAGAAGAAGTATGCCAAGGTGCATAGTTGATGGTGCATTAGTGCGTCCAACCCGTCTGGCATAAGTGCAAGGAGGAAGGCAAGGGAGCCTTATAGTGCAATGTACAGAACAGGGTGGCGTGTGTTGTGATGACGGCAAAGACCAATCCTGTGGGTGCATAGGGAAACGGGAATATACCTGACTCCAATTGTCATAACATTCCTCAATCTCACCTATCGGTAATTGATTGAAGAAACTCCAGTCACACTCAGCCCACCCCCTATGTCTCACGCTCTGTTGATAGTTACAGGAGGGCAGCCTTTTCCTGAAACCCATTGATATTACCCTCACAATCACTTGTGCAAAGGTTGTATGCCTTGTGCGCATTGGATGGTGCAACGGTGCATCCCGCCCTGTGCCTGCATACGGTGCGAGAAGGAAGGCCAGGGAGCCTTATGGTGCAGTGCACAGAAACAAATTGTGCTTTGTGCATTGAGAGGCCCATCCTGTGCGTGCAACACTTCATTCACACTTCTCACCTCTCATTTAATTTGAAGGGAAAAGACTGGTCTCTCGCCCCACCCTCTGTCTCACTCTCTGTTGATAGTTATAGAGGGCAACCATACTCACGTCCCCCATCTGGTTAGGATGAAAGCTCACATCACTTGATTGTTTGTCGATGAAGATCGCGTCATCAGTTGTTGAAGAGGCGTACCCATGGAGGTAGCCATCAAATCGAATCGTTGTGTTGGACAGAAACATGTCGTCTGCTAGAGGACAAGTAGACGCTTTGCAGAGAGACCTAGGACATAGCGTACCAAGGGAGGTAGCTTCGGAATTGGATCCTGGGGATATCAATTAATGAACCACTTTCTGGACTGCTGGGTGTTTCCACCTTTTCCACAGCCAGCTTCTCGCCCAAGGGTGTTTACCACCTTTTCTTGGATGAGGCCTACTATGACATGGAATTGCTTCCTTTTCTCTCATAACAGATTTGTTTTTTTTTCCTTTTCTTTTATGTTCCCCTATTCCCGAGGGTGTTTCCACCTTTTCTCAAAGAATAGGTCGGCATGACAGGGACCTAGTCCTTTTCTCCCATGACCGATATGTATACTTTTCCTTCTTTTTTTTTTTTGAATTGAGCAAGGGAATGGTAGAAAGACCAATTGTCAAAACCAACCTCGCCATTGTCGCTGGTGGAAAATAGAGGATAAGAGATCAAGGTTGGAAGGGGGGTTTGAGGGGACAGAGGGTTGCGTCCACTTCATCAGGAGTGACTGAAGAACGGCTATCAAAAGTAGCATCATAAGAAGTACAGTGCCACGCCAATGAGGGAAAAGATCAAGTGACCGTAATTGTCAAGATCCCTAAGGAGGGAAGTACTTCTTTAGGCGATATCCATTGATCAGGAAGGGATCATCAGAGGTATCAACGGTCTGCACTTGGACAGAGCCATTAGGGTTGACGGCAAGTACCGTATATGGGCCCATCCACTGCTGTTGGAGCTTGCCATGAAACTTGCCAAATCATGAATCATACGCTAGGACCAAATCACCTTCTTTGAACTCCTTGTGCTTGATGAAGCTGTCATGGTAAGCCTTACGTCGAGCTTGCATGGCTTCCATGCACTGTAGAGCCATCCTACGAATTTCGTCCAAACATTCCAGGTGCAGGAGACGGCATTGCAGTGAATCATCATCCCCCAAATGCTCTTTGATAGCCACTCTCAAAGAGGGTAGTTCCAGTTCAACAGGGAAAACAGCTTCTGTACCATACACCAGCTGGAAGGGTGTCTGTCCTGTTGCTGCTTTATGGGAGGTTCTATATGCCCAGAGGGCCTCTGTAAGTCGATCATCCCAATCACGACGATGTGTGACAATCGTTCTTGTCAGAATCGAGCAGAGGATGCGATTGGTGACTTCGACTTGGCCGTTGGCTCTGGGGTAATAAGGAGTGGACTTGCGATGGCGGATCTTATACAACTCTGTCAATTCTTCCATGACTTTATTAAGGAAATGAGTGCCTTTGTCACTTACCAGCTCTAAGGGACTGCCAAAACGGGTGATGATATTCTCATACATGAACAGGGCCACACTGTTACCATCATCCCGCTTTAGGGCTTTAGCTTCACACCACTTTGTGACATAATCCGTACATACGAGGATGTATTTGTTCTGTTTCCTTCTGGTGGGAGTATCGATTGGACCTACGAAGTCAATGCCCCACTTCTCAAAAGGCTTCAGGGGAAGGATAGGTTGTAGTGGCATGGCACTTGTCTTCGTGGGTTTCCCCATTCTTTGACAAGCATCACATCTTTTACAGTAATCATAGGCATCTTTGTGAATGGTAGGCCACCAATAACCTGCTAGCAGAGCCTTCCTGGTTGTAGCTTCTCCTGCAAAGTGGCCTCCACATGGCTCGTCATGGCAAACCTTCAGAACAATCCCAATCTCATTTCCTGCAACACATCTTCGGAGCACTTCATCTTTGCCTTTCTTGTACAGTGCACCACCTAGCAGGGTGTATGGGACTGATTCTAGCATGAGCTTCTTCCTTTCCCGACTAGAAATGCCAGGAGGGTACTGTTGGGTTGCCAGCAGATTGGCAATGTCTGCATACCAGGGAGTTACAGTTTCTACCAAGAATAGGGAAGCATCAGGGATGTCTGGGTCATCTTGCTCCTCGTCTGCAGTTTGTGGGATACGCGACAGATGATCAGCCAAAACATGGGAACGACCAGGCTTAGTAATTACCTCAAAGTTGAACTCCTGGAATAAAAGGAGCCATCTCATCATTCCTCCTTTTACATCTGCTTTATTCATCAAGAAGGATAGAGCCTCATGATCCACATAAAATTTAAAGTGGGTGGATAGGAGGTAGTGGCGGAACTTCTCTAGGGCAAACACCATTGCCAAGCACTCCAACTCTGTCACGGTATAGTTCCGTTCCCTATCAGTGAATTTTTGGCTTGCGTAGTAGATCGGTTGATCCAGCTTCGAGGAGCCCTTCTGGCAGAGGACAGCACCTAAGCCTTCAATTGATGCATCAGTGTGTACATGGAACTCTTTCATCCAATCAAGAGGTTGCAGAATGGGTGCCTCAATCAAACACTACTTCAGAGTGTGGAAGGCTTTGTCACATTCTTCCGTCCAAGTAAACTCTGTATCTTTCCTCAGAAGCTTGTGCAAGGAGGTTGCCTTTGTTGCAAAATGAGCTATGAACCTTCTGTAGTAACCCACATGGCCTAAGAATCCCCTCAACTGTTTGAGGTTGGTGGGTGCTGTCAGAGCTGCAATCTTTTCGATATTTGCAGGGTCTGTTGATATCCCTTGTGCAGAGACAATGTGGCCCAACAGAACTCCAGAAGAGACCCCAAAGATGCATTTGTCGAGGTTGAGGGAAATCCCATACTCCCGGCATCGGTCAAAGCATTGTTCCAAGTGTTCCCAATGTTCACGGATCAAACTATAGACACAGAAGTCATCCAAATATACTTCAATAAAATTGTGCAGATGATTTTGAAATGCGGCCATCATGACTCGCTGGAAAGTAGCAGGGGCATTGCAGAGCCCAAATGGCATCACTCGGTAAGCGTAGGTCCCCATTCTGTGGTGAAGGTTGTTTTGAACTGGTCTTCTTCTACGATTTGGACTTGGTTGTATCCGCTGAATCCATCCAGAAGGGAATAAAGCTCATGTCCTGCCACTGTGTCCAATAGTTGGTCTGTGAAAGGGATAGGAAAGTGATCCTTCTTCGTCTTGGAATTAAGATTTCAGAAATCCACACATATTCGCAATTTGCCATTCTTCTTGGGTACAACCACGATGGGTGAAACCCATTCACTATTTGCCACCAGATAGATGAACTCGGCTTCCAGAAGCTTCAGCAACTCCGCTTTCACCAATGTGGAATAATTCGGGTTCATTCGCCTCTGTGGGATCAGGCTCCAAGTCAATATGATGTTGACATATTGTGGGATCAATCCCCTTTAGGTCTTTGTAGGACCATGCAAACACATCCAAATTCTCTTTCAACACGTTGTACAAGGTTGACAACTCCTCTTCTGGGAGGCTGCTACCCACCTTCAAGTGGCGTTTAGTGCCATCTGCATCCACAAAGGTTAACTGCCTTTCATCTTCTACTTCACGGATGAAGGTCCCACGGACTGCTTTTGGATACAGATCCGACTCCTTCAAGGGAGTGGTGTCCTCTTCTGATGTCCCACTAGAACCAACTTCTTCTTTTGGTGGAGACTGAGGTTGCTCCTTAAGATGTTGAAATGGGATTAGGGCCGTTTCGGGTTTGGTTTCAAGAGTAGTTACCTCTTGGCTTGAAGACTCCTCTTCTGAAGATGACACATCCAAGAACGTCACATAACAGGGACCCTCGGATGCCTGTTGGGTTTGTGGGACTGGTGCTCGTTGGCACGTCGCATCATCATCATCTTTCTTCGGCAAAGATGGATTAGGACGGCATAAGCCACTGCTAAAAGACGGCTTGTTCTTCTTAATCCATTTCTTATAAAGATTTTGTATATGAAAAGATCCATTTACCAGACCAAATGGTACCATCACCATTCTGTCCCATAGCATGAGCTCGTCTGCTTCTGATGCTTCTGGAACTTCTTCCTGAAATGTATCCTCTTCAGGTGAGATAGATTCTTCTGGCTCATTTTCATAACCTTCTTCGTCCATATCATATCCATCCTCTTCTGTCTCTCACTCTTCTTCTGTCTCTGCTTCTATCTCTACTTCTGTCTCTGTAGGCGCTCTGTAATAGAAGAACAGATTCTCTGTTTCCTCTCCTGCCTCTGTCTTTGCCTCTGCTATGGCCATGTAACAGGGAGAGCAGTACATCCATGCTTCTATCTCACTGTCAGAAGTGATTTCAGAAGTCATTCCCGGTTCAGGCAGGAAGTATTCACCCATTGATAATGGCTTTGCATCTTTTGGAAGTCGGCTTACAGTATCCACTGTTAAGGAACGTGCCACTGTTTTCTTGGGAAGGATCTGTTTGACAGCATCTTCATCTGCTGATGTTCCATCCGTAACCTCATTAGGGGAGTCAGAAGATAATTCCAAGGAGGTGGATCCATGTCCTTTTTGAGAACCATACAGTTTCAGTACCACTTTGTTGGGTCCTCTACCCAAGGTCAAGGTTCCTTTGAACCAATCCGTCCTTGATCGAGCTTCAAAAAGCCATGGTCTGCCCAGTAACAGAGGATAGGATGTACCATAAGAGTTTGGCTTCACCACCAGATAGGTTAGCCAATAATCCTTTCCAGCCACTGTAGTCTTCACATATGGAAGAATGCCCAAAGGCTTGATTCTGCTCTGATCCGCCAGTCTGATGAGCCATTGGGTGGGTTGCACACCTTGTAGGCCTAGATCCTTCATTGTCACATCCGTCATAATGTTCACTGATGAACCTCCATCAATCAGTGCATTTGCAATGAAGCAGCCTTCTATCCACACACCAGTCTCTAGAGTACCCGGATCTAGGAAGGCGTTAGCCACGTCCACTTCTTTGACAGGCTCTGGAGCCTTGTTGGACTTTGTTGCTATTGAGGGAGCAATCCTTAAACCACGTCTTTTTGTCATTATACTTTTGAACCTTTTCCGGCAACTGGGAGACAACATCAATAATTTTCGGAATGTGAGGTTTGGTTTAAAGGTATCTAGATCTCTGACTAGATCGTATTCCTTAATAGGATCCACTGGCTTCTCTATAACTGATTAGGGAATGGGACAACACCCATTTTCATTTTCCCTCTTTCTTCCAACAGAGGAATTACAGGAACTTCTTCTTTCATTTGTGGCACTTCCTCCTCTTCTATCTCCTGGACCTCTGGTCCTGTCTCTGTAACTGTCTCTGTAACTCTATGTGGCACTGTAGGGCTCTGTACGGCACTGTCAAGCTCTGTTCTGTTCTGTTCTTCTGGTGCAAGGTTGAACTTCACTGTTCTGGCAAGAGGGTTATTTTCTTTCTGGACAGGTGGTTCCTTCTACTTTGCACGAGTGATGGCAGCAACTTCCAATTCCACTAAATTGGAGGTAGGCTCTTGAGCCTTGGCCGGACTATCAGTAGCACTGTTTTTCACTCGGGCTGGGCTTGGACAGTCCTTTGCAGTGTGGCCTTCTCCTTTGCATCGACTACATAAGGGCTTGTAATCCACTGACCTTCTAGGATTTGGACAATTTGGTGAAATGTGTTCCTTTTCTCCGCATTTGTAACACTCCACGTCTGATCTCTGACCACCGCCAGACTGTCTTCCTCTGTAACTTTGGGAAGGAAATCTTCTGGGTCCGAAATTAGTGTCAAACTCTCTCGGCTTGGGTCCAATATCCTGTGTTGTCATTTTGGATTCCAACAAGTTGAATCTTGTGTCTCCTTCCTTCCTTCTCCTATCATGCATCTCCTTCAGAGAGCAAATGTCCTCTGTATGGTTCTTCTGCAAACAGTAGGAACAGAAGGTTCCAGGAATGGTTGGTTTTTGTGTACATTCAGTGGCTAAATGGCCTGCTTGATGACACTTACCACACCAAGTATTTGACCGCATCACATCGCTTCCTGCTCCTGCAATGTTGGATATGCTAGCGGTGTTCACTTTCAGCGTCTATAGCTGCTCTGTAATCACATCCATCAACTCGTTTTTGATGTTTGCAACTGAGTTGGATAAGTAGTCCTTCAAGCTTTCTCCTCCTGAGGCATTGGCAGGAGGGTTTTGAGGAGTCTCTGTAATCACTGCATAAACTGGTTGGGCTGGTACAGAGGGGTCTCTTTTGGTTCTGATTCAGAGCTCCTGTTTGAACTGTTGGCTGTTGGCTCCAGTTGGTAGGATTCCACTATTGCTGCTGATTTGGCATGGAGGAAATTGGTTGGTGCCATTGTTGTTGTGGTTGAACCACCATTTGAGGCATGGATTGTGGCCACTGTGGATTTGGTGCACTGTACTGTGATACTGGGGGCATTTGTTGGTAAGGGTAGGGGACAGTCCCAGGAACTGCATTGTGTGGGTACATCATTCCTGGCATCAGAGGAGGTAGGACTCCTCTTCCTGTATTCATCACTAATCTAGCTTCCACTTCATCGTACAGTCTTGCACCTTCTGTTGCAGCTTGCAGGGTGGCTGGTCTTTGCAGCTCCACAAACTTACGGACTTCTGGTTTTAATCCTCTGAGAAACACCCCCTTCTGAATACCATCATCTAGATTATGGTTAGTCCATCTCTTCAGGATGGATTCCATTCGTGAGACAAGCTTCTACTCTTTCTCCAGAGGACTGACTTAGGTTCATAAATTCCTCTCGCATCCGCTCTTCAAAACCTTCACGCTTGAATTTAGTGAGGAAGGCCAACTTCAGGTCGTCCCATGTGCCAAAAGTTCCTGCTGCTTGTCTCTCATACCACTGAAACGCCGCGCCCTTGAAAGTGGTGGGAAATATTGCCAATCAATGCTCAGGGGTTCTGGCATTGTTAGCCACACATGCTACCATAAACTCTGCTACATGAAGATCGGGGTCTTCATTGTACTCTCCCTTAAAAATTGGCAATGGGACTACATTCGCTGGCCTGTCATCAATATTTCCAGGACGGATCTGGCTTGGAAGTGGACCTCCAGCAGGAGGAGGAAGGGCTTGATGTGCCATTGGGACTTTTGTAAAGAGTTCCAAAAGGGCGTCAAAGGCGGCTTCTGCTGCGAGCTCGTTCTCAGCCTTGATTTTTGCTTTCTCTCTTCTCACGTACCTCTGGACTCGTTCTAACGCTTGGCTCTTTATTGCGTCATTCATCAGGGGGTTGGCTCCACTATGTTGTTAGTGCTCCACAGAGGGTTAACAGAAGGCTTCAGTCTCTGGAGGACTCTCTTGCCAACATTTCTTCTACTTCTTTCTTTTCAACGTCCTTGAATTCTGCTTTCATTCCACTGCACAGAGGAAGGTATTCGGTTTTGAAGGTGTCAAAATGCATACATGTGAGCATTGTGGTGGTGCCATCATCATAGTAATGCCAGCTTCTGATGGTTTCAACAATGTATGTTGTGAAAAAAACTCTGTCTACCAACTTCCAGTGGGTTGCTAATTGAACAAATAGAAGATTATTAGTACACCAAGCATCCCATGTATCTTGCTGTTGAGCATCCACGAACAAATTCCAACTCTTTTCCTTCTTGTCTTTGTGAACCTCTACAGACCAAGACTCCTGAAGCTTCTTCACAATCTCCCACTTGATGTTGTCTGGAAACTTCTCAATGAATGCCAAATCTTCCATTGATGGTCATTCTCTTTGTTTCTACTCTTCAGTTTATTCCCAAACAGTTTGCCACCAAGATGCAAGTTTTTGCTGCTTCAACAGGAAGAGGAAACTGTCCACCACATAGAGCATGCATCATGATGGTGATGTGTTTCCGCCATTGTGGGGTGAACTTCTTGTGGAAAGTGGCTTTGATTATGAGAAATTCCAACTCTTCAGTGGAAGAAGGAACTTTACAAATATCCATTGAATTTTTCTCTTCTTGGCAATGCCATTTCCTTCATTTTCAGCCTCTTCTGGTGCTTGTTGATGGCAAGTTTCCCCGGCTGCGCACCAAAAACATGGAGCCCCAAGAGGAACACCAAGGAAAAGGGAATTCTCTTGCAAGAAAATCTATCTTGTAACATCAACAAGCTTGTTTATCATGTTTCATATGATCACAATGAAGAAAAGAACACCAGACACAACAAATCTTTATACAGCATCAAGTAGATCTCCCACGGATTTGATAGAATCAACCATATTCTTCAATATCTTCACAAAATCCATCAATAGAACAAAGAAAGCAAAGGAATACACCATCTTTGAATGGAAATACATCACATAGTATTCATCTTCAATATCTTCATAGTCTTCTCTCTCAATCTCTCATATACAATCACTCTGGTTGAGTAGAATTGGCTATCTCTGACTCTCTCTCTCTCTCTCCATCAATAATACATCATATCCTCACTACAATCTCTCAAAATCACTCTCAATAATCCCTCTTAGGTCGTGGATACCCCTCCCAAGAGGTATGTCTGATATGAAGAGTCATCAGAGCCACTACAGTGTCCTTTCATAGCTCACTTCCATCAGAACACATACAGAAGCATACAGAACACTCACAGAACAGTACCAGAACAGCTATAGTACAGAACAGAACATAACAGAGACAAAAGCTCTACAGAAGACCTACAGAAGGTTACAGAAGGTCATCAAAACCACATAACTCATTCTCAAACCATTCCAAACTCTTACAAACCATTCAATAAGCTTTCACAATATCTCATTCTTCATCAATCAATACTCCATCCCTCCTTACAGAAGACAATCAGAACAAAACAGACTAAAACAGAGCAAAACAGAAGGTATACAGAACCAATCAGAACATCACAGAACCACTAATAAACATCATGAACTTCCAAAATAGAATCAATATCATCCAAAACACTCTCAAACCACTTCCAAACCAATCAATCATCTCATAAAATCAACCATTCAACTCTCAAAAACAACAAAAATCAGCCAAAAAACAAGTCATTTCAACACTCAACATATCCCCACACTTAATAAGGAAGCGCCCTCGTGACCCAGGAAAAAGGGAACACAAAATGATCAACTATCTATCCCTTATGGTGGATGCCCCCAAACCATCGATAAATACCTTTAACTCCTTTGGGGAGATGTCACCAAAGGTCTTGTCAATTGTTCTTTGCCACGAACCTAATGCATTACACATGCCAAATGTCATCACATGGTATGCAAAGGTACCAAAGACAGTATTAAATGTCATTTTAAGCTTGTCTTCTTCTGCGATTGCCATTTGGTTATACCATGCAAAGCAGTCCATGAACGAATATACTTCCCTACTCGCTAATTGATCCAAGATTTGGTTAATAAAGGGCGGCGGATAGTAGTGTTCAAAGATGAGAGAGAGAGACAGGAAAAACTCCATATCCATGAGCCGTCATGCTCTCATTGCCTTTTCTTGATTATTTTACATAACACTAAACCACACAATACAATATAAAGTAAACTAGACTGACTAGACTGACTAACTCTATTCAAGTCACTGGCCAACTACTAACCCGACTTATTTAATGTAGTCACATGGAGACAGCTGTACATAGTAGCTGTCATAGATGTCGGTTACACACCAAGACAAACTGACGGGTGGAGCTTGATTTCTAACACTCCCCCTCAAGCTCAAACCAAAAACTCAAACCATCTGCATCACTCCAAGTAGCTGTCTAAAGTGAATGAACTTATCTTTACCAAGTGATTTGGTAAAGATGTCTGCTACCTGGTCTTCAATCTTCACATGCTCCAAGTCAATCTGATCTGCTAAAACCATTTCCTTGATGAAATGGTAGTGAACCTCAATGTGTTTCAATCTTGCATGATAAACAGGATTACTTGCTAACATGACACTGCTTAAATTATCACAGTATAGCCTTACTTTGTTGTCCAAGTGTATTCCCAAGTCATTCAGCAACTTTTGTAACCACATAGCTTCAAGGCCGCTAAGGCCACACCACAATACTCTACTCCCATACCGGACAGTGCAACTGTAGGCTGTTTCTTACTCTGCCAACTAATCATGCTACTACCCAATCCAAATGCATAGCCACTGTTTGACCTCTTGTCATAAGTGCAACCAATCGAGTTAGCATGAGTATACCCCATCAAGTCAAGGGGTTTTCCATATGCATAAAATAGCCCATGATCTATGGTACTCTTGACATATCTCAGAATTCTCCTGACTGCATCCAAGTGTGGTTTGCGAGGCTTCTACATGAGCTGATTGATCAGCCCCACAGCATAACTCAAGTCAGGTCTAGTGATCGTGAGATAGATCAAGCTGCCTACCATCTATCTGTACATGGTAACATTCTCAATCTCTGTCCCAACATCAATCTGCAGCTTGATATTCTACTCTAAAGGCGTATCCATAGGCTTGCAATCAGCCATACCATATTTCTGTAACATGTCCTGAGCATACTGCTTTTGTAGCAGCCATATGCCTTGAGGTGTAGAGACAACCTCAATCCCCAAAAAATATTTCAACTCTCCTAGGTCCTTGACCTTAAACTCAGCCTGTAAACATGTCTTTACTTCAGCAATCCCGCTTTCATCATCTCCTGTAATGATCAAGTCATCAACATAGACAACTAGGAATACATAGCCACGATCTATCTTCTTCACAAACAAACTATGATCGGCATCACCCAATCAGAAACCATGTTGCTGCAAATAACTGCTGATGTGAGCATTCCATGCTCTGGGTGCCTGTTTCAGCCCATATAATGCCTTTTTCAGCCAGCATACATGTGCTGGAAATTATGGATGCACATAGCCTTCAGGTTGTTCCATGTAAACTTCTTCCTATAACTCTCCATTCAGAAAGGCATTCTTTACGTCCATCTACCATAGTTTCCATCCTCTAGCTGTTGCTAAAGCAATCATAGTTCTAACTGTAAGCATCTTTGCTACAGGGTTGAAAGTCTCCTCATAATCAAGACCATACTGCTGCGCATATCCTTTTGCAACCAGCCTGGCCTTGTATCTTTCCAATGATCCATCTGATTTACATTTTACCTTATACACCCACTTGCAGCCAATAGGTGTTTTTCCCTTAGGCAACTATACCAAATCCCATGTGCCATTTTCAGCCAAAGCTGAATATTCTTCATCCATAGCAACACACCAATCCTCATCTGCAACTGCCTCATCAAACTTACTTGGTTCTCTAAAACCTGTTACTTTCGTTATATAAGCATAATGATGGGCTGAATATATAGTGTAAGTGTATCTATCAATAGGTCATCTGACCCTCTCTGATATCTTGAGCTGTGGCTCACTATGAGCTTGCCTCTCATAAGGCGGCACATAACGACTCTGCCTAGCACTTGGCGTCATAATAGATGGAATCCCCAATTCACGGTCTAAGCTGTCACTGCTAGATGACTCATAACCTGCAGTGAGTGGACTTGTTACATCTTCAAAAATCTTTTATTTTCCCTTATTTGTTCTCCCCCTCACTGACATATTCGTGTCAGTGGATGCAGTAGTGTGACTACGCAATCATCCTGTCCAAGGACTCATTGTAGATGATACATCACCTGTTTGACCACTCATGGAAGTACTTTCTGTAGGAGTATTTTTAGCACGACTCATACTGGATGAGCCATCAGTAGGCATTGCAACAGGATTCCCATACCAGGATGCTAACTCATCAAATACCACATCTCTGCTTATGAGTGTCTCATCATGTGTAGAAGGTACATAACACTTATAAGCTTTCCGTTCCTGTGCATATCCCACAAACACACTCTTCACTGCCTTAAGATCAAATTTCTTCCTCTTTTCATTTGATATGTACACATATGCAATGCTGCCAAATACCTGCAAGTGCAAAATATCAGGTTTATGACCATACAGCCTCTCATATGGAGTGACATCATGAATCCCTACTGTAGGGGTTTGATTCAGCACATAGACAACAATCATCACTACTTCAGCCCAATAACCATTTGGCAGACATTTCCCATTCAGCATAGCTCTAGCTGATTCCATCAGGACCCTGTTTTTTCTCTCTCCAACACCGTTTTGCTGCGGTGTATAGTTACATGTGAGCTGTCTTCTGATCCCATATTTAGCGAGATACATGTCAAAGTAATTAGAGACATATTCACCTCCTCCATCTGATCTCAAACATGATATGTAGCAGCCCAACTCATTTTCTGAATGCTTCTTGAAATCTTTGAATGCATCAAACACATCATCTTTATGCTTCAAAACATAAAGCCAAGTGTACCTACTGAAATCATCAATAAATGAGACATAATACCGTGCATCTCCAAACGAAGTATTATGTGAAGGACCCCAAACATCAGAGTGCACCAACTGTAAAGGCCTAGTGCTATTTTTTACATGTCTCATGAACAGAAACCGTGCCTGCTTCCCAAACTGACATGCAGGACATACATGACCAAAGTCGTTATACTTGAATTTAGGTAATCCAAGTACTACTTCCTTCTGTTGCATAGATTTCAGCTTTTGTACATTGACATGTCCAATCCGCTTGTGCCAAATCTCTACATCCCGAAAGGCACTCTCATCATGAGCAAACATGGCTAACTTAAGTCCCGAAATGGTCGCATCCAAAGTAAACATCTTGCCATCTCTTCTGCCCTTGGCAATTAACTTGTAGCCATTTCCATAATCCTCAATGAAACATCCATCTTTGTTAAATCTCACTTGCAGATTCTGTTCTGCCATTTGACCCACATATAAAAGATTCTTTGTTATGGTCAGTACATGTAATACATCATGCAGACCTTTCTTCTTGCCATCAAACATCATGAGAGGAATAATCCCTTTATGCTTTATGTCATGTTGGGTGTCATCCCCAATACAGACATGACCATGTGTACCTGCAACCATCTCATCAAACCACTCTCCATGCGGTGTCATATGGTTTGACGCTCCAGAGTCAATGTACCATCTATCATCTCTATTATGTCTTGATGCATTTTTGGATACATGCTGCATGGCAAAGAGTCTATCAACTTGCTCATCATGAGCACCACTGGAAGATGCATAGTGCCCATGCTGTTTGTCCTTTGCCTTCATATCTCCCTGCTTCTTGTACCAATCCTTTGCAATGTGCCCATACCTGCCACAATAATGGCAATCCTTGTCTCTGTTGGATTGATCAGATGACTACCATGAACCAGATCCACCACCTCTACATCCGGGTGATCTCCCCCTGCCTCTAAACCCACCAGATCCACGCTGGCCTTGTGTATTTGCACCATGCCAATTACCCTACTGTTGTTGCTGTCCATAAGCATTACAAGTGTCACCACGACCTCAAAATGAACCACGACCTCTAAATCCTCTACCACACTAGCTAGAGTATAACACAGTGTCTCTACTCTGAGATACACTGGAACCTATATTCAAACCAAGTTTGACCTCCTCATGTAGCAAGAAAGCAACTAGCTCTTCCCAGGTAGGGGGCTCTTGTCTAACAGAAATGGATGTGTCAAAAGCTTTGTACTCTTTCCCTAATCCATTCAAGGAAACATCAATCATATCATCTTCTGATACACTTGAGCCAATGGTAGCAAGTTGATCAGCTATGGTCTTAATCTCCGTGGTATACACCTGGATGCTCCTGCCATTCCTAGACATGTTGTTGAACTACTATTTCAACTCGATCTTTCGTGCATGTGTCATGGTTCCATAATTTTTCATCAGTATGTCCCAAGCATCCTTCGAAGTCTCACATCCAGTGATTTGAATTACCATAGCATCAGATATTCATAGAGAAAACCAATGCAACACCTTGCATGCTCTCTCATTCCATATCCTATGAGCTCTTTTCTGTTCATTAGTTGGATTCGTTGCAGGCAACTCAGGAGCAACCTCATCTCCTGTACATAGATCCCAATAACCCCTGCCAAGTAGAAAGTTCTTCATTCTGAATTTCCATAATTCTCTCCAACTATCTGAGTGATATTATCAGTCCCATGTGCATTACCCATGATGCAATAGACTGTCTGTTAGATGTTTAACTACCTGCAAACCAATAAGTATGACTGACCAAGTTCAGCCCACAACAGTTTATGACAGTTTTTCTGCAACTAATTGTAGTAAAAAACCAGGGTATTTCAGCCCATTGATAACCCAAAAAAAGTCCCAAAACAAATGGTCTAACCCGTAGGTAAAACAATCAATACAAATGCTATGTATTTGCTTCAGTTTAAACTCCTGCAACCTCACTGCCAAGGACCAAAGATGCAATCTGAAAACCATGGACTGTGTATAACCAACAACAATTTCAAGTCCAAAAACAACATGCATACATGTCATACATGTCCCAAAACTTCCCAGATAGCTGCTAGTACATGTGTCAAGCCATACATAGGCATAGAAGCACAAAACAATGCATAACCAGTAAGTACAAGTGTCAACTAATTTGGTTGGAGGTTGCATTCAACCAAAAATCAGTATAACAAGCTTTAAGAAGCTCCAAACAGTCTTCAAATCATGCCATAAATTTGCTCTAGTGTGATAGAGTCAATACATGACTATGTGGGTAACTCTAGGCTTCCTGCCTTCAATGAGCCAAGTCATACATTGCATTTATAGTCTATATTCAGCCATGAAGATGAACTTGCATTTGCTTTAGCTCCAAAACTTTAGCATTCAGTAATGTCCAAAGCTCTCTTTGATCCTCTAAGAACTCAGCATACATATGTCACCTCATGTAGATGACGGGTGCCCAAGGTAGCATGTAATGCTTCAGTGGAAAGTGATGCTTGTTGTCCACTATTTAATGAAAGTTTCCAGCCTGTCAATGGCTTTTAGATCTGAGTGTTCTGAGTAAGAAATCTCAGCTCCAAGACATTACATCCAACGTATACATGCTTTGACACATTCTTGTGCTTTAATGATGCCTTCTGAGTGTAACACAAAGCTCCTGTATGTCAATAATGACTGAATGCATGTTGTCCATTCATTTTCACAACAGTTTAGAACTGATTATAGGTCTGTGTCTGATTAGTCCAGCTCATAACAGAGCTCCCACACAAGCATTTTCTTCTTGTACTCTTCAAGTACCTTCAAGAGTGAGCATTCATGCTTTATGGGACTTGTTCATGTGCCCCATTTGATGTTTCACAGGTTGCAGTCCATTCTGCCCTACAGGCGCAGTTCACGCAGAGTGAGCAGGGGTTGCTGCTGTACACGATGATTGATATGAGCCTATACAAGGCTTGCATAGGCTCAATAGGGCCTTTCAAATGCTCCAGCAGGTTCACCAACAACCTCTTGATCAATGGCTAGCCTCCTTCAACAATGCATACCTCTGTGTGACCAAAATGGTGAAAATGACAGTCAGTCCTCTTCTTTTTCCAGTCCTTTAGGTCAGTCTTGAAGTCATCTTCTACAATGCTCTACTCCACAGAGCCCAGTCTTGTGGGTGCTCTGATACCATGTTCAAAGATGAGAGAGAGAGACAGGGAAAAACTCCATATCCATGAGCCTTCAGGCTCTCATTGCCTTTTCTTCATTATTTTACATAACACTAAACCACATAATACAATGTAAGTAAACTAGACTGACTAGACTAGCTAATTCTAGTCAAGTCACTGACTAACTACTAACCCGACTTATTTAATGCAGTCACATGGAGACAGCTGTACATAGTGTCGCTTACACACCAAGACAAACTGACGGGTGGAGCTTGATTTCTAACAAGTAGTCCTTAATTGTTTGCTTATTTAACTCTCTAAAATCTACACAGGCCCTGATTTTATCATTTTTCTTTTTTTAATCACAACCGGTGAATACCATTCAGTATGTTGAATGGGGAAGATCAAACCCGCTTTCCGCAACTTTTGAAGCTCCTCAAACAACCCATCCCTTAGTTCAAAAGGCATATGCCTTACTTTCTGATGTACAAGGCGGGTTCCTTCCTTTACAGGAATAGTATGCATTGCTAGACTAGAGAGGATGCCCCTAAGTTCATCATAACTCCATGCCAAGATATCATGGAATTCTTGAATTAAGGACATATAGTCCTCTCTCTCGTTCGAATTGAGCATGGAACTCAATTTGATAGGGTGCGAATCATCAGGCATGCCAAGGCCCAACTCAATAACGTCCGCGTCTCTTATTTGATCTTAAGGCTCTATCGGATCATTCAACGTTATCTGATAAATGTCCTCTATAGTGGACCCTTCTTTAGATCCATCACTCGATGATGTCCAACTACCAAATGGATCATCTACTATTTCTAGCTCAATAGAGGATATAGGAGCTCTCTCACTCTGAGGAGACTCTGGATAAGCATCCACTATTACATGATGGGCACCTCTTCCTAGAATAACTCGTCGAGCAAGTATATCGACTTGACAATCCCTTTGTAAGATCTATGGCCTACCTAGCAAAACTCGATAGCTAGGACGTTCTGCAAACCTTATTACCCTAAAGTCCAGATAGCATTCCACGATTGCAACGATAATGTGAACATTAGTGATGCAACCTTCTGGTTGTCTTAGACTATCATCTGCCATCCTAAGAAGTGTAGAGCTATCTTTTTGGATCTCTAAACCTAACCTCTCCACCATCAAATATGAACTCATGATATTGATGGAGAATCCAGTGTCCACGATCGCGTGCTCTACTAATATTCCATCCACGTATGCTGAAACCCTAGGGCAATGCTTTTCCTCATATCGAATCAATCTTCTCCCACTCGTGCTATGCCCAAAGGATCTACAATATAAGCAATACACAGAGATTTTCTTGAATTCCTTATGTAATCCTAGGGAAAGTTTAATCAATTGTAGGAGATTCACATCTAGTTTCACTTCGCAAAGAGAACTTGCTAGGTCAAAGTCGTGGTAGTTAGTCAAAGTTCTCTTCTCACCCCAAACCATTCTCTCCTTTGACCTTTGGATTGGCTTTGGTCTTTTGACAATTCCCTTGTCACCCTCTTTGATATTTTGGCCTCTTGTTACGGCTTGTAGATTAGAAGTTTCGATGTCATTAACACATATAGCCTCAAGAAGACTGATTCCACTGCCATGAGGCAACTCCTCCACGACAACCTTTCCTCGTTGTAGTATTTGTAATGGTCCTTCATCCTGCTGGCAGTTATCCCCTGGTGCGCGATGATTAATTGGACCAAGTTTTTTACTTCCTTGTTGGAGAGAACTGATCTTGCTCAAATAGGTAGCGGCTAAGTGGCCAGACTTTCCGCAAATATCTCATTTGACATTCTGACAATTCCTAGGGAAATGTTGGCCACCACACCACTTACAACTAAATCTTGAGGGGGCACCCTATTCAGGGGTGTCGACTCCCTATCAAATTTTGCTGCTTCTTAAGGAAATTGACATCCACAGCTATTTGTCTATACTTTTCAAAAATCATATCAGTGTAATGCTTCATCATGTCCTTAACTTCACCAAGGACATTAGAGGCACTCGACTCATAGCCGCGGTCGTCTGTCTCTCGTCCCATCGGCCTAACCACTTGATTAGGAATTGGCCGCTGACCTACTGGGATAACATTCGGGTTTGTTGTTTGGCCCTCACAATTTAGTGAGCCCTACTGACTAGCCATGGGCATAGTCATACTGAGAGGAGCTGGTAACATAGGATAATTGGGCATGATACTCCCTCTTTGATTTGCATTTGACATGGGGTCACCTTGAATCCCATTGGTCATTGCCAAATTATTGCCATTCGAGTTTATACTTGCTACATAAGCCACTTGCAAGTGTGACTCTACTCCTTCTACTTGGGTAATAGCAATGTCAATGTCGGCCAAAGCAACACTACTAACCTACATCTGGATACTAAAATCCAATCCATGTAGGAAGTATTGCAACTGTGCAACTGCTGGAATGGGGATATAAGTATTAAGTTTGCGAAGAACTTACTTTATTTTTTTGACATAGGCATGAACATTCTCATTTGGTTCTTGATGTGTTACATTCAAGACATGCAACCAATACTGCCCACCCCTTTCAGGGGCAAACTCTCTATGGAAGGCCGTGAAGAATTGGGCACTACTTGTTATGGTTCCGGCTTCTAGACTGTGATACCATACTACTGCCCTTTGTTTTAATGTCATGTTGAAGAACATCATTAGGTGTCCTTTGTCTTGGATTCGATTATTGAACATGAGTGTTTGAAAGTCCTTAATGTGGAGTTCTCCATCTTCTTCTGCTAACCCATGGAAAATGGGCAATGGTGCTCCTAATGCCGGTAAATCTAGTGTCCCTGCTGGAATTGCAATGGTTTGTGCCATGGATACAACAAGATTGACAACAGGAGTTTGTGTGGGTAAAACTACACCCCCACTTGTTGTGGGTTGATTAATTAGAAGTAGGGAAGTACTAAGACTTCTACTTGCACTCGAAGAGCTACTCGTAACACTTAGGTTACTAGAACCGCTACCACTTAGGTATAGTGGGCTACTTCTTTGAGGAGAATATCGTCTTACAATCTCCAACTGCCATCTAGCCCTTTCAGCACATTCCTCTTTTTGTATTTCGGCTTGACGATTCTTGTCAAAGGACATAAACCAAATACTTGGTCCCTACAAATCTTAGATTCAGAAACCACCACTTGTTGGTAGCTCCCGGCAAGCGCACCACTGATGGGACCAAATATGGGCTGGCACTGGGGCTATAGTACTAGCCGAACCTCATATATGCAACAAACACCTCCACCACCACCCGGCCTCGTGGTCCAGGAGTGTCTATAATAACTAAATGCACACTAGATACTTTTAATATTGTGTTTGTAGTTGGATAAAAGTCCAACAACACCTTTCCCAAAACCCCTCAAAGGGGGTATCCCACACATATTGGCAATAAACGCCATGTATCACACACGAAGGAGGCGCTCCAGCTGATTTCCATGACCCCACTACAGCTCTCCTACATCTTGGAGATTGGCCCTTGGATGCATTGCTTTTAAATATAAACACATTCGCACAAGACTCCTCTCTTTGTTAGCAATATCCAGGAGATAGCATGTCTCCTCACTAATAATCTTTCCCAAGGAACGAACAGCTAACCTATGGAAAGGAAACCTCACCCTCTCAAGCATGGGTCAAGTATAATTCAAACAATTGCTATGCATTTCCAAGAGTTGATACCACATGTATGATCAATGCAATAGTGGATGTCTCATTGTGCACAAATAGTTATGTTTCGAAATCAGTCTATGTGCTAGTACGCAAATAATCTTTCCATGAATTTCAACTGATACACATATATGCTTCATTGCAAGAATCTAGTACCAAGGCGAATCTTGTGCTACTAGATCCCTAATTTCCAAATAAACCATCTCCTAAATGCTATGCATAGAAAACAATTAAAATTTATATTGTTTCAGCCCTCAAACTGTTGCAGAAAATCCTACTCCCCCTCACCGTTTAAATTTTTCTTTGTTGCATAGGTGTATAGAGATTGTGTCGTCATGATTTAGCATATAAAGAGCAGTAAATCACACATTGTAACAAAAAGATAGGGCAAATTGAGGCCAAACCTCATGCTTTTCCACTACCATACATCCACAACCACTTATTATATTTTTCCATATTTTTCTAAGGCATATTCCTATTTTTCTCTCATTTTTTGGCTGTCTCAATGTCTTCAAGCCATCTTTCTAACTCTCTAATGTGTAGAACTAGCAACTCTTCTCTATTAAAACCCTCTTCCCATGGTAGATCATTCCACGTAGCAATAGTCTCCTGAATAGGCATGATTGGCTCTTGTCCATACATTAATTCAGCATGCATATACCATGTAACTACACTATTAGTGGTCCTATCAGCCCATAAAGCAAAGGGTAACATTCTTGGCCACTCTTTCATCTTGCCCTTGCATGACTTTCCTAATGCCTTAATGATAGACTGATGACCTCTTTCACTTTTGCCATTTGCTTTAGGATTGTAAGATTAAGTTAAAGCTAGCTTGATACCCAATCATGAAAAGAAGTCACGAGCCTCATCCACATCCAATTCTCCTCTATCTGCAACCACTTTACCAACACAACCATACCTGCAAAAGACTTCTTTCAATAAGAACCTACAAGCTGTCTTAGTGTGGCAAGCTTTGCCACCCCTAGACTAGATATTGGATGAGAGATCAGTGATCATTATGGTGGAAGGGATGGAAAGGTTTGGGAGCAGGAGAAGAGGGACTGTCGTGGAGAAGAAGATGAACAGCTGATAAGTTGCGCTCCCGATTCTTTTCCACTTCTTCACTGAAGAACAACCTTGGCTCAACAGCTTCTCATTTCAGTGTTGCATTAGTATTTCTTGTCACCATAAAATCTCTCCCAAGTTGTTGTTGTTGAGATTAGCCACTTCCTTGGCTGCGCACCAAAATGACAGCAACCCTCCCATGAACACAAACAACCACAAGACTGAGGAAAAAGCACATAAAATCTATGTGTATGACTCTACCATTAATCTCAAAACTAAAAAGAAACCATAAATCTCTCTTTATTACCAAAATTAGTGAGTTTGGGAATCTTCCAATTCCTATTTTTTGAATACTAAAAATGTGACACCCAGATTGCATGCCCATAAGTTTCTCAAAACCATATGATGTGACCTATCATTGGAAAGCACTTGAAAAATTGAATCTATTGAGCTATAGAGCGCTTGATTTGGAGTTATGGTATTCAAGTTATGATAAATTCAAAGATTTGACCACATGTCCCAAACTTATGGAAAATTCCCATATTTCCCAATATGGTGTTCTTTTATTAATAAACAAATTCGTCATATTCATCCATAGCTTCAATCATTATGCAAGAAAAAAAGGGAAAATAGAACTTTCTACACAAAAGATAGAGGAGAGAGAACAAATTTTTGGCACCACAAAAAAGGGAGAATATAAGATTGGAGAAGAGAGGGGAGGGAAAGAGGCACATAACCACTCGTGCACTCCACCCCATCTCTTCCCCCAAAAAGCACACCCCTTTGTATTTTAGTATTTCTTTAAAACTTTGATACACTTGATATTACAAGACCTTTGGCCTTTAATTTTGAGTATTCCTACCCTTTACAAATGCATGCACGTAACACTTTTGTGTATATAATTTATTTATAATGGATGTGGATGTGGCTCCCTCATATCTCTATCTCTTTTTGGTGATTTTGTAACAACTTAGTATTATTCTCTTAATAAAAAATGAAAATATGATACATGCTCGGATTCTTTTGTGCCTTGTTTTTATGCTTCTTTGGGTGTCATCATAGGGTGAGAGATGTTCTTGTGCTTTGTTGATTATAATTTTTGTGGTAGCTTGATGCTTGCTTTGATTGTGGTCTGTGCAGATCAGTTCGTGGGATTTGATGGATGAGTCACCCTATCCCGTGGTCGCCAATGAGAGATGAATTTTGGGACCCGTTTTAGAAGCACCGGAGCCCATTTTCAGAGCAGAAAAGTGGCTGGGTGGTGTCAAAGACCAAATTTTTATGCAAAATTGAATGGTTGAGGATTGATGAGCTAGAGTCTTTCTAGATGGGGCTCGATGCTAGGAACCCAATGCCAGTCTCAGTTCATCGAATCAGAGTCCATTTAATCTCCACAAGGTTTCGCATTATGAAGCAACTACATGATTCCGGAGCCAAAAAGTGCATGGCGGTCCCAACTTTATAGATTTCGATGTCACAAAGCCATGTGGCTAGACAGATCTCGAATCCAAGCTTGTTTGCCCCTCCAAAAGTGAACACAAAGAGATGGACTAGATATTTTAAACATTAAAACCTTAACCTTATTTAATGAAATAAAACTCAAAATTTCAATCGTGAGAAGGAAGGGAGCGCAAATTTTTTTGCGCCCATTTTTTGGAAAATCCATGCCTCTCCAATGCTGGGATTGCACATCCCTGATCAAGAACCAAATGCACATTCCTAATCTACTCCCTAGGGGCTTCGTTTTGGTCATAAGCACACCAATTTTCATGGAGGGAATCAAAATTCGGATTTTTAGTCTTTCTCCCTCCTTTCTCCTCTCTCCTCTAAGGGGCTGATCACACACAAAAAATTAAGAAGGAAGGAGGATGAAGGATGCTTATCCGGTGGAATGAACCGCCACACACTTTTTGGCTCCCGAATATCCAGTGCTATTAGCGAATTGAAGATGGGTCCGTTGGCTGCCCGAAACCATTTTAAAAAAACCACGCAACATGCAAATAAGCAGTATGCTCAATTTTTACAAAGAAAATTTTATTATTTTGATGTTTGATGGCTTTAATGATGTGCGAATGGAAAGAAATTTTCTATGAATCATGTTTGAAGTATGTTTGAGGGATGCACATGGTAAAATGCAGAACCCGTAGTCATACATAGTGGTAATTAATAATTTAAAACCTGAAATGGGTCTTTTAAAAGGGAAAATAAGGGTTTGTTCCATTTCGGGTTGGGCAATGAAGTTCATATGGGATAAAAATTTGATAAAAACTAGTGTTCAGTCAATATGATCAGTCAAGACACACATATAAAAATACCACATTTTTATGAACAAATAAATGAGGAAAAATAATAAAAATAAGGAAAATTTAGTTTTTGTGCTTAAAATATTAGGAAAAAATATTTTTATTTTGTGAATGGATCCCTTGCTAATTTCTCACAAGGAGTACCCAAACATAGTTATGCCTAGCATCTCGTAGTACATACAAAAGGAGCACCCCTTGGCTAACTGTTGTGGTCCACTTTGGCGCTCCTACACCTTGGGGATTGGCCCCAAGATGTACCATTTAAAAATATAATACTTACGATATATAGTTTTCTCTTATCATCGATCACTCTAGGATTATAATCCTCATTGAATAAGTCCCCCAAAGAAATAAATCAGTAACCCTATAGCTTGGGACTCCTCACCCTAAACGTGGGTCAACATTCATAAAAGCAAGTGCTTTGCATACATGATATATATTTTTAATATCATGTAATGAATACAATGCAAGAGTGGATGATCTATCATGCTCAATCATTTTATTTATTCAAAACATCATTGTGATAGTGTACCAACAATTCTCTTCATGCTTTTCATACTAACGCATTTGCTTTGTTGCATAGGAAAGATCGTCGAGTAGAATCCTTTAACTTTTAAAATAAATGCATCCTATATGTAAAGTGCATCATAGAAATCAAATTCAAGTCTATATTCAACACTCATAAATCACTCTCTCTCTCGACTGTTTAATATTATGCTTACGGTGGTAGATATAGCGAATGTTTTCATGTCATTTTCATGTTCAAAAAGCAATAAATCATGCACTATAACATAAAAATGGAGCTAAGATGAGGCTAAATTTCATGATTTATGTCCATCACACATCCACAAACACATTTGTAATTTTTGTAATTTTTTGGCATATAAAATCTATTTTTTTTCATTTGAAAGTCATTTTTCTTGATTTATCTACTAATAGATTGCTTTTATTTTTTATTTTTCGATTCAATCTGATTAGGATTACTAAGATTTTCATTATCTTTCTTTTCAATCCATGAGAATATGATTTTTCCACTCAAAATGGAAAAACCCCTTATTTTTCCACTTAAATACCACATTTCGGGCTTTAAATTATTAATGACGACAACATTCCACATGCACTTCATCTAGAACATAAAATCTAAAAAAACGAAAGATTTCTTCATAAAATAGACATATTGTTCAATTGCATGTTCCAAGTTACCGAAATTGAATGCATGAATAGCCTCGTTGAACCTGCCATTGATCTCCACACAGCATGAAACATCAAATCTCAACATAAGGAGAGAGAAAGACTGAATTCTGATCTTCACAACTGGTGTTGTGCCGCTACACCATAGACAAAGTGTGAAAAACCCTGGACTGCATCATCATCTTACTTTCTTATTCATCTAGAGAGTCAATATCATATTAGTCTCATTACTGTCACTATCCATAGTATGGATGGTTCAAAAATACGAGATTTTTGAACAAGTTTTGTCTATTTTTTATATTTTGGATATTATTTCTTGTAAATATCCTAAAAAGCTGTAGAAAACTTATAAAATAGGGTGACATGCAAAAAGTAAGTTTCATTTTTAGCCAGTTTGGGAGATCTCATGAAAAAAGAAGGGCATGATAATTCGCACGTCGGGCGATCATAGTTTTCAAGCAGCAAATAGCACTCCAAAGAACGGGGAGAAGAACAAGGAATGATTTAGGAGAATTTTGAGTAGGTGTCCTACGTCCCAAGGTTTTACCCCCCTTTCGGAGTGAAAAGAACCATTAGATTTGTGGTCTGAGTAGTAGAGAAGAAGCTAATGTTTGATGTGTGGTTTTAGTCTACTAGAGAGCTCCAGGAAATCTAGTGCTTGGAGATTACTTCTGAGTAGTCCCAAACAATGATTTTTTTAAATCATCTCAAGTTCTATCAATACATAGTGCATTGATTCATTGATCTTTGTCTTTATCTTGTGTACCTCTTACCTGTTCTTTTTATTCTCTTCTATATCCTATTCTCTACTTCCTTCTCTCTTTGATCGTCAATGGTATAAAAATTACACGGCGCAGCGAACAAAATTTGAGAAAGAGATAGAGATAGAGAGTACGCAATAGATAAGAGGAGAATTAGAAAATTTCTTTAGCTCCAAACAACTGATACAGAGATGGCTCTGTCCACCCGTGCGCTTCCACAGTGAAGCTTAGATGGGGATCTAGACAAAAGATAGGTGAAGATCTTAAGGCTAGTTGGAACAATGCTGACTGGGTGAAAGATAGATAATCGTTGGCTGTGAAGGGGTTTAGCTTTTATAGCAAGTGCAGGTGGTTAGGTTGGCATGATCGACCTACCATATGAGCCTCCACTATTCGGCCATGAAATATTCTAGGGAATATTCCCTTTACCATCTGCAGGAGCTGCTTCCGTGGCCCTTGAACCCCAAAATAGGGGCCCCTTTTAACTCCCTTACCTCGTAACTCGATGTAATGTGCCTCGAGTTGCTACCAACTTAACTACTCAATCCAACCCAAAGATTAGACCCACAATGGTCACCTTTTTGCCATCTGGTCACATAGAACTCATCTGATATACAAGTCAGGACTCAACCAATGTTCGGGCTCACATTTGGCTCCTCTTCATAATGGGAGCCTTACAACTTTGAGCACCATGGATCATTGGTGGCACCTTATGAGGGTGGGACATTGAGCATATCTAACACTCCCTCTCAATGTCCACCCATAGGTGAACTATCTCCTCGGCCCAATGCCAAGTCTCTAAAGATGAACTTGAAGCAGATCCTTTGTAAGTGCTTTGGTGAAGATATCCGCTCCATTCTCCTCTGTTGGATAGTAGACCAGTTCCACCATCCCATCCTCCATCAAATCACGCACATAGTGATACTGGATCTCTATATGTTTGGTGTGCGCATGAAACACTAGATTTTTGGCAATGCCGATGCAACTTTGATTGTCACATCTTAGCACAGTTGGTTTTTCATCCTGCACTCCCATATGCCATAGGATCCTTCTCAACCATACTGCTTCACATGCAGCAAAACAAGCTGCATTGTACTCTACTTCAGTAGAAAACAATGTCACTGTTGGCTACTTCTTACTAATCCAATAGAAAATTCCTAAACCCAAAAAGAAACAATAACTAGAAACTGACTTCCTAGAATCACTGTCTCCTGCCCAATCTGAGTCACAATTCCCCACAAGAGAAGTTCCGGAACTGTATGTGATACCATAATCAAGAGTTTCCTTCAAGTATCTGAGCACCCGCATCCTAGCCTTCCAATGACTCTCATGAGGTTTTTTTGAGGACCTGCTCAAAACACCAATAGCAAAACTGATATCTGGTCTGGTATTACACAAGTAGATCAGATTTCGACCATCCTACTGTACCTCCCAATGTCTGCCAGTGCTGATGTATCCTCAATGGATAACTTTGCATTCACCTCCATAGGCGTAGCTATCTCCTTACACTCAATCATGCAAAAATGCCTTCAAGATCTCCCATGCATACTTCTTCTGAGAGATGAAGATCTTTCCTGGCTCTTGCTAGACTTCAATTCCCAAACAATAGTGAAATAAGCCCAAGTCTGTCATTTCAAACTCAGAACTCAAAGCCTTTCGAGTTTGGTTGATGATACCTTCATAGTCACTTGTAATAAGAAGGTCGTCCACATATAGGACAATCACTACAGACTTTTCACCATCCCTGTAAACATACAAGTTAGCATTTGAGGTACATCTTTTGAAGTTTAACCTTAAAAAGAACTTATCTATCCACTGGTACCATGCTCTAGGGGCTTGTTTCAGCCCATACAATGCCTTCTTCAGCTTACACACTTTCCTCTCAGAATGGGGGGCCTCAAACCCTGGTGGTTGAGCCAGGTACACCTCCTCCTTAAGATCACCATTTAAGAATGATGACTTAACATCCATTTGGTAAACTAGCCACTGCTTGTGGGCAGCCACTACAAGTACTGTGCGAATAGTGGTCATTCTGGCAGTTGGGGAAAATGACTCTTGAAAATCAAACCCTTCAACCTGTGAAAATTCTTATGCAACCACTCTAGCTTTGTACTTTTCTAAGCCCATCAGCCTTGTACTTTACGTTCCAGAGCCACTTGGTGCCAATAACCTTCCACTTTGTTGGCCGATCCACTAGCTCCCAAGTGTCATTCTTCATTATGCTGTCATACTTGGCTTGCATAGCTACCTTCCATGCTAGATTTGCAAGTGCTTATTCTAAGTCAGTTGGCTCCTTTACTTCTCTCATAATATCAGCCATCAAGGCCATATTGACTATGTGAGTAGAAGCCCTCCTTTGCTCCTCTATTCTTTGAGACCTCCTTGGTCCGTCTGCCTTCTCCTCAATAGATGTGGGCATCGGATTATTGTGGTCATAGAGCTGCTTCACCCAACGCGGCAATGGATTTTCCGGTGGGGTGATGTCAGGTTGGTGAACTTTTTTCTTATCATCTGAAGATGATGCTTCCTCCTCCTTAAGGATAGGAATAGCTCTCGGTACAGGACTACTTCTTTGCTTGATGATAAAGTGGAAGAACTTGCCTTCTCCTCCTCCACTGTATGTAGCTGCTCCTTGAACACCACATCATGGCTCGCGATGATCTTCTTTGCCTCTTGGTCATATAATTTGTAAGCCTTTTGCTCATCACTATAACTCAAGAAGATACATTTTCTACTTTCTGGTTGTAACTTGTTTCTCTTCTCATTTGGAATATGTGCATAACATTCACATCCAAAAATTCTGAAGTGTGAGATAGATGGTTTCTTACAAGTGTAAGCTCATGAGGTGTTTTTCCCTTGAGAGCCTTTGTGTAGCTTCGATTTAAAATATAGACTGTAGTATTAACAGCTTCAGCCCAAAAATGGTTAGGAAATCCCTTGCCCTTTAGCATGCATCTTGCCATCTCCACAATGGTGCGATTCCTACGTTCCACAAGACTGTTCTACTAAGGTGTGTGAGGCATCATCAATTGATGCTTGATCCCTTTGCTCTTGCAAAATTCTTCAAACTCCTTTGAGTTGAACTCACCATCACCATCTGTTCTAAATTTCTTCACACTTTTCCCTATTTCATTCTCAACAAGTGTTAGCCATTCTTTAAACTTACCAAAATCTTGAGCCTTATCATGAAGGAAGTACACCCACATCTTCCTACTGTAGTTGTCGACAACCAACATAAAATAAGAAGATCCCCCCAAGGCCTGTGTAGGCATCTTTCCGCACAACTCAACATGCACTAACTCTAGAGAAGCATGTGCTCTATTCTTGCTTTCTTATGGAAATGCCTTTCTTTGTTGCTTGCTCATCATACAAGCTTCACATGGTTCCTTCAATTCAGTCATTGTAGGTAGGTGAGCAACCATACCTTGCTTGTGCATCTCCTTCAATACTGCAAATCCAATGTGTCCAAACCTTTCATACCAATGCTTACTTGTGCCCACTCCAACGGTGGCTGTAATAGCACTTAGCTCTAGGTTGTTTCTTCTTTCTCCTTTGCCAACAAAATTTCCATCACTGTCAAGAATTTATGCACCTGTCTTCTTGAACCTCACTTCATGACCAAGATTAGTTATGGCAGCAACTGATAACAAATTTATCCTAATTTCGAGAACATACAACACATTTGAAAGCTTTTTGACATCACCATTTGTAGTAACAAATGAAATAGTACCTGTGCCTACAGCAAGGCATTTTGCATCATTTCCAACCATCACAATGACAGATTCGTGTAGAGGTTGCATAGAATTGTATAGACCTTTCATGTTGGTCATGTGACGGGAGGCCCCACTATCCAACACCCATGAGTCAATGATAGATTCTTCTTGCGTTGAGGAGCACACCTCCTCAATGGTCTCCATGAATAGCTCCAACTCTGCTTCAGTCGTATTGGCTGTCTCTTTCCCTTTACTTTTAAGGGTACCATTCTTCTCATTTGCCTTCTTGACACGACAATCTGCAATTGCATGTCCTTTCTTCTTGCAGTAGAAGCACTCTCCTTGAAACTTCTTCTTGCTGCCCTTCTTCTTTTTGTCACCATCATTTTTGGTGGAGGAACCACCTTTTCCTTTTGCATTGGTAGAGAATATAGCATCTCCATTGTTGCTTCCTTCTCAGGCTTTCAGCCTCAACTCCTCCTCTAGCAATAATGCACAGAACTCCTCAAAACTCAAAGCTTGAGGTCTCACCTGAGTATTAAGGGTAGTTACTAGTCCATCAAAATTTTGTGGACAAATCCAAAGACACCTCCGAGCTAGCACCTTTCTAGTCTTTTGTATCCCAGCATCAACCATCTGGTCATACATATTTTTAATTTGAGTGATGAATGCTTCAACTGTCTCTCCTTTACCAAACTTCTTCGCTGCTAGTTGATTCTCCAAGTTTTGAATCCTTTTTTGGTTTTGCATTTCATACTGACTCCTCAGTACATTCCAAGCCTCTGATGCTTTGGTTGTATGCTAAATCAAAGTTAGAACACTGTCAGAATAGCTTGTAACTAAGGCACACAATTCATCTGCATTCCTTCGTTTCGAAGCTCGTAGAAGATCTACATTTGGAGGAATCATCACACTAGGATTTGATGGGTCGGGAGTAGGCTGTGGTTCTACATCAGTCCCTAGCATAGTCTCCAAAAGCTCATAAGAATCAAGGATAGTTGTAATTTTAAACTTCCATAAGGTATAGTTTGTACCATCTAACTTTCCTTTGCTAAAGGTTGGTGGACGAATCCTCAGTGTTTGAATAGCTAGTACATGAGCACCACCTCTTGCACCGCTTCTTGATGCATCAGAACCACTTCCAAAAGACGACATTTTTCCTCTTTGTTGTTGAAGCCTTTGCCTCTTGCGCACTCTTTGATCCCTAGAGCCCCCTGGGCTCCAATACCATGCAAAAATTACACGGCACAACGAACAGAATCTGAGAAAGAGATAGGGTAGAGGGTACACAACAGATAAGAGGAGAATTAGAAATTTTCTTTAGCTCCAAACAACTGATACAGAGATGGCTCTGTCCACCTGTGCGCTTCCACAATGAAGCTAAGATGGTGATCTAGACAGAAGATAGGTGAAGAGCTTAAGGCTAGCTGGAACAACTCTGGCTGGGTGAAAGATAGATAACCGTTGGTTGTGAAGGGGTTTAGCTTTTATAGCTTGTGAAGGCGGTTAGGTCAACATGACCAACCTACCATATGAGCCTCCACTAGTCGGCCATGGAATATTCCAAGGAATATTCCCTTTACCATCGGATAGGGCCCTCAGACCCCAAAATAGGGGTCCCTTTTAACTCCCTTACCCCGCAACTCGATGCAATGTGCCTCGAGTTTCTACCGATTTAACTACTCAATCTAACCTAAAGATTAGACCCACAATGGTCACCTTTTTGCCATCCAGTCACATAGACCTCATTTGATATACAAGTCAGGACTCAATCAAGGTCTGCACTCACATTTGGCTTCTCCTCATAATGGGGGCCTTACAACTTTGAGCACCATGGATCATTAGTGGGACCTTATGAGGGTGGGGCATTGATCATATCTAACAGATGGATACGACCTTTCAACTAAAACCCCTCTGACACTGAGCAAAGAGTGTTTTAGGTAAAATGGAAAAAATCCCATATTATGGAAAAATTAAAATTTCCAAGGTCAACATTTGTTATAGTAAGTTTGTCTAATTTTATGAGTCTAGGAAGGGATAATATGGTTGAGAAGTATCATTTTTACTATGCTTATTATTCTCTTTTGATTTTAAGATTGGCTATGTGACCAGGCCATATATCTATGCTTTGGATATGATTAGCCCACTTTATTACTACTAGCTAATATTGTTATTCTATGGTGAATATCAATATTAGCAAGGTCATAGATGATAGTATATGATGAGAAGTATGTTGGACTAGCAAGACTTGGTAACTCTATCTTTTAGTAATAACTTTCAAGAAAAAGTGGGTGGTGTTTTAAAACACCATTGGAACTCCTTCCAATTAGTTGCAAGTACTGGTTTACGGTTACATTGTTAGACTATGTCATAGTACAAAGTCTTCATAAGACAAAAGATCAAATAAAACCTGCATAAATTCAAATGAAAACAAAAATATATTTAATGAAATTTGAATTTCATTGACATCATTGTAGTAAAAAATCAATAATTAACAAAATTTAATTTAAGGAAACATGATATTGAAGGCATTGTTACTTACCCTTTATGTGCTTGTGATTGTGCCTTCTCACATGTGGCCTTTGGTAACTTCACTCTTTTATTTTGAACATGTCCATTTGATTTCCATGCCCAAACAATTGAATCAACATGTTTCCATACCTTTGGGTCTACCTTATCCTCCATCCAATACTTATTCCAACAATCATGATAAACCTCTACATTAGTCATATCCTTCCTTTTGGCACATGGTGCCCAACACTGGATGAAAATTTTTTGGTAGTTTGGTGATGTCCTATCCACCTCAACATTTCACTCAGCAAATGCAAGCCACATGGGATAGATGTTGCTATCATTTGGATGTAGCAGGATAAAGTCTCCATGCTACACATCAATATACAGATTGATTTCTTCCTTTGGTTTCAAAGAATGTGACTCACAATAGTGTTCATTCCATTGCTCAAATTGTAACCATTTTCATTTTTGGAGTCTCCATTTTCTTATGCAATGCTAAAATCATCTATTTGATATGTCCTTGGCCAAAATTTTGCATATGATGCAAAATTTTTCTTTGCTTGACTAATAGGACTCTCAATCTCTTTAATAGCATTATCATAATGGTCAATATCATGACCCTTTCATGTGTTCTCCCAAAACCTCATATGAGCCTTTATTCTTGGTATAATTAACTCATGATCCTTGACAAAACTAGCCATTGGCAACAATTCAAGACATCTTCTCAGAAGTAGTGGGCATCCTTCTTCCATAACTATATACCCCCATCCTTAGGCATCCAATAAACTATTTTTGGATGCACTTTATATTGCATGACCGGACTAGTTCCCTACATAAAAAACCAAAATTGGAGTGGCTTTGAGTGGCCAAGAAGGGCGTCGGGTCCATCACAAACGTACCATCAACAACAAAATTATTAAAGTTGGGAACTCATGTAAGTAAAAATGGGGCTGGCATTGATGATGTAGATGTTCATAGTACCTCCATCAAATGTGGGAATGTGTATAGTGTTTCTATTCTCACGGCTTCTCAATATCAACCAAACATTGCATCTATGTCCTCATGTGTATGGCCCACCATAAAAAAATCAAGATGCATAGTTTTGAAAACCCCCCTTGCAACAAGAAGCTACAGATATGTGAATACATATCTATTCTTATTCTCTGATGCACAATTGTGCATGTGTAGTAACAAGTTTTCTAGGAGCTTACGAAATGAGTGCTCCCAATAGAGGAAATACTTTGCTATTGTCGTTGATATTTGTTGATATCAATCACCATATCGTCTCCATTTGATGAGCATCCATTTATATACAACTTAGCACTACAAGGATGTTTATTGGGTGGTTGCAGTTGTCATTTGCCACCATGTGCTATATGGTAATCTAGTACAATTCTACAATTCAAAGCATTAAACAAGGAATTTTTACCCCTTGTTAGACCACTGGTCATCACTAGATCCCCAAGCTCATGTCTATCTACTCTCTCTAAGTTATGCAAACAAAATGCAAGAGATCTAATTGTGAGATTAGGATCAGAAGGCCATAAACCATTTGGCACAAAGTGCCCATAGTAACCTTCTCCATGATTATGAGTGATTGCTCCAATAAGTGATACTTGGAGTTGCCATGCTGAATCCTCAGGGAAGTTATTATGTGTATATTATGTACATCACGTGCGTTCAAGGCCTATTTATAAATATCCTTATCTTTGTGAAATTTTCCTAAATAAAACATAACCATTTTCTATTCCATCTATAAATAACCCCTTTATATTACACCCTTCTATATGTAAAAAATGTATAGAAATGGTATTTTAAAAATACCTTATTTTGAACCCATGTGATGCACACATATATTCATGAGTAACTTACCCGAGGTTGAATCCAACTCTTTTGGAACTTGAGTCAATCTAGGGATTGCATTATTCTTTGATCCATTTTATCACGAATGATGCACACATATTTCTCTAGTTGAACCTTTGAGTACCTACACCATGTGTAGTAGAGGTTCCTACTCTCCTTTAGTTGGTGATTGGCCATATGGCATACCTATTTCAACTATCTCTATTATGGGATATATCTCATAAAGAAATGGGAGATATAATCTTGACCACATGGCCAATATTTGCCCCAAAGAGCTTGAGAGAGTTATACCTTCTCGATGAGAGGATTGACTACAAGATATAGACCTTATAGCGACGTTTAAAGCGACGAAAATACAAACAACAAAATTTACCCCCGTCGTCGCAAAAAGTGTCGTTATTGACGATGCCATAGAATCGTCGCTATATGCGTAGCAAATGCAATGCATATAGTGACGCATATAGCGACGGTTACAGAGAATTGCGACGCTCATAGCGACGCCAATAGTGACGCGAGCAGTAAATTTGCGACGCAAATAGCGACGGTAACAAAGAATTTTTTTTTTGTGGTAGGGCAGCTTGTACTGTATGAGAGCCATACAAAATAGTTTCTACACTGCTGCATACAAAGCGCTTACAAACAAAAAGAATGTATACTGAAATCATAAAACTGATACATGAAATAAATACATGATCGCATAAAATGTGATTGGTATAATCATGAAACGATATCACTAATACATAGAAAATGTCTATATAGATCAGGCGACTAAAAACTAAAGGTGTGTGAGCTCTAAGGATCCAAGGGCGAGCTACAAATCCTCATCCCCCGAAAGCTCGTCCCGCCGCAAAGGAGCATCAAACGGATTCTACAGAAAAAGAAACAACATATCAATCCACCATACAATAATGCATTCAAATATCTCATGGTAACTACGGATAAGAAAGATGAGTGACTTACAGGGCCGCCACGTCTATACAATCGGTCGATCAATGCCCTGAGACCGTGCCTCTCTGCATATCGAGTCTCAAGGCCTTGCGGATCACGATTTGTAATGGAGTGCTGCAAAGAAAACAAAATGCTAACTGTTAGAAACATGATTGTCAGTACAAAGAATATCTCAAAAAAACAAATAAGCAAAACAAAAGAGAAACTTACAAAGTCCTCCAAATATGTCCTGTGTGGCCGCCACTCCCAAGATGATGCACTGATCCGGCCTCGATTTGTGCCCTTGCCGCCTCCCGCTACTAACTCCAACGTCCTGGAGAATTTGTAGCCTCTTCCCTCAGTCGGCGCCAGTCGTCTACATCTAACCACTCGGGCTTTGGAGCCCCACTCTTGATTGCCTTGCGTGCGTCGGATCGTCTATGTGACATGTATGCACGCATGCAATCCATCATCCAGCCTGTAGAGAATCTATCTACTGCGGTTGGCACCGGGAACTCCTCGTGCAAGGATGCTACTATGTAGTCCTTGCTCCCCTCCGGTATGTTCCTCCAATGATTGAGGATGTTGTGCCGAAAAACTTGTTGGCACAACTCCCTCATTCGAGCCATCACCCTCCTCCCCTCATCATTCATGATGATGGCTCCAGACCTACTATCCACTAGGTATCCATAACCCCTAGGAGTCTGCCTAAGATGGGCCCTCTCCCATCTCCGTCCACGCTCCTGGGCATATCCAAGAGACCCCTGTACATCCGGTGTACCGACGGGGGTACCCTCTCCCGGAGTGCCACTCAAAGGGGTGCCACCAAAAGGAGTGCCACCAAAAGGGGTGCCATCTGCCGATGGCTGCGCAAAAGCCGGAGTAACTGGAGTCGACGTCCCCACAGGTGTGACAAATCCTGGAGGTGACGCAGCTCCAGCTGAACAACGAGACGGAGACGTCGCATCCGTGTCTCCACAGCAGCACCCCCCTGATCCTCCTGCAGTCGCAGTCCCTCCCTCTGGCCCAAGTCGCGAGCGTCGAGATCGTCTGCTCGAAGCTGAAGCATCTGATCGCGCTGAAGCAGATCTAGCAGAGCGCCCTGACGAAGAACGAGATAGCTCCTGGTCTGCCATCTCTCTGAATCTCGCGAGCTGATCTGGAGACATGCGTGCCATCATGTCCTGAAACTCCTCATCGCTCATCCCTCGACTCATCTTGAAAATATCGATACCTGCACATATAAAAAATGATGTCAGAATAATCAATTTAAACTATACAAAGCACATTAATATAAATTATTTTTGAAAAATCCCTCTTAAAATGCATATCTTATCTACCTTTATGGAAGATCTAAACAAAGAATTGAGTAATACAATTCCCCAAGAATGAAGTATTCTATGGTCCCATGTTAATCTCGTGACACAACTCTGCATACACTGGAAGGTCGATAGACATGTCACCACAAAAGAACGAGTCTGCCTCGTTCTCAAAAAATTCTATGACTTCCGTATTTCCATCATTGTTAGCCGATGCGGGCTCCAAGCTTGCGGTGGCCTCCACCCCTTGTAATATCGACCCCTCTATTTGCATATTTTCTTCATCTATGCATGGAACATCGCTTTGATCATATACTCTCGCACCTCAAGGAGTTGAAGGTATAACATACCACCATCGAGGTTGTCGGGGGTTTGGATAGAAGATTACCTGTTCACAAACACTTACAAAGCGAGTTCAAACCATTGTGACATAAACCATGTCGTATTACAATTAGCAAGAAAATGACTATTTGCACATGTTCACAATGAGCCGGCAACACAAAGGTGTCACGCAAATCCGTCCATTTTTTATCGGAATCAATTTCGAGAAATCCAGATGGACCTCGTCGAACTAATGCTCCAACTCCTCCAAGTACCACTTTGAACCACTGCACATCGAATAGTATCATCGAGAAGCTATGGTAATCCACCATAATAATACTTTGCAAGTTCCCAAAATACTCCATCTCATCCACAACTGTGTTCGGATCCGTTGCTCGTCGCCGGCTCTCTTGCTCAAACCTTGCCATGAAGCCACAGTCCATTGTGGAGCTCATTTTGTCAATATGCTCCATGCAAAAATGCCGTCCGCGCGACCACGCTACACTATATATTTTGTACTGCACATTTGAAACACTCAAATTAGATGTAGCAAGAAAATTTAGATACGACACATTCTAAACACTTCATCACCTTTGGACTACATCCCCTCGAGAACTCCCACTCCTCCATTGAGACCTCTATCCCTTCGCTGGATGCTGCGGTCAAGACTCCATGCAACCATCGTGTTGACATAAACCACGGCATCTCCTCCATGCCTTTAGGATGTTGAATCGTTCGGTGACGCATACTGTGTCGGAATTGAGCTCGCGCTTCCTCTCGATCTTGCCTTGCAATCTGGTACTTGGTGAGCCACGTCTCCATGGAGGCATGGTGCAACATACAAAAGTGATTCACCTTCTCTTCCATTGAGGCATCCATTCTTTTTTCTACCCCATTTCCAACCACCACATCTCCAGTCGGCCTATCATCGTCCTTTAGCGTCCAAAGCATTTCATTGTCTGGTTCCACCGTTGGTAGCCATTGTGAGATATGCACTAATGCCTCTGACACCAACCAACCTTCCGCCATGCTACCTTCTGGACGAGCTCGTTGTAACACAAAGCCTTTCAGGGTTTTCATGAAGCACTCCAGGAAGAACATCCATCACGTATGGACAGGTCCAGCAATCTCCACTTCGTCCACAAGATGCACAAGAAGGTGAACTTGTATCGTGAGCATGCTAGTGGGCAGGTATTTCTCAAAGAGACAAATCGTCTCAACTGCTCCCCGCCTTGCGGATTCAATAGAGGACGTCTTAATCTCTTTCTATGAGATCCATTGCACCAAAGTCGACAACTTGTAAATGGCCCCACGGATTTCTGGAGTAAGGCATCCCGCGATCTCGCGATCGGTAGGACAAACTGCCACAAATGAGAAAGCATTATGAATAATGGTCACTTTTCAAATTTCAAAATGTCCACGCTAATTAAAATCCATTCTGTTCACAAACCTAACATATCTTATGCCAATCATGGGATTTTAGCCCAGACATTTGGTCATCTTTAGAAAATGCAGACCTGAGAGAACGCATCATACCCATCGGAGTGCAGATAGACTTGATTACTTGCTTCACAATGCGCTCTTCTTTGGTAGACAAAACCCAGGGAGCGCGAGGAAGCTGCACTCCCCCTTCAGCACTCGACTGCGGCCAAAGTGCCTCCATCTTACCTACCTCCTTTAAATCCATTCGTGACTCTATAGTGTCTCTCTTTCCTGTGATGTGGTCCCATAGCAAGCTGCACAAATTCTTGAAAATATGCATGGGATCCAGCAAGTGGTTGACCTGTAAGTGGGTCCAATATGGCAACTCATAGAAAACTGAGAACTGTTGCATTCCATTTGGATGTGATTTCGAGTTTACCATTTTCAGCTCATACCAGCTTGTAGCGTTCATACGTGCTGGAGGTTGTCCAAGAAAACCTTCCTTGAGTTCATGATCCTCTGGCAAGAAAGCTTCTGTCCTTGATATACCATCTTCTTCATGGTTCGTGACCTTCGGGAGTCTAACTGTGGCCCACACAATGGACATGCATGATAACCTGAGGTAACCAGACCTGTAAGGCGAGCCATGACTTAGTGAATACTTGATTGAATGACATAAAATATAGATATTACCAACGAGAACAAAGGTCTGCTCACCTGAGCACTCTCCCAATCCCGGAAAGTCATGTATTGTCCACATGAGAATGGCTCGAATGTTGGCTGACCGCCGACCATCGCGCCTGCTCATATCTTGCACCGTGACCCCCTCTTCCCACAAAATCTTAAGCTCATCGACTAATGGACGAAGATACACATCCATATTTTTTACTTTGTAGCGGCCCGGGACGAGCAAGCTAAGGATGAGATGTCCTTTCTTCGTAGAAAGCCATGGAGGGATGAGCAAGCTAAGGATGAGATGTCCTTTCTTCGTTTTCCATCTTATCTACATTACAGCAAATGAGGCTTAAATGGATAGCTTTATGGAGATGTACGTCAAGTTGCAAGTTGACCATAAATCTTGCATTGTATATAGTAGTTGAGAGATTTTCCGATGTTATATCTCGGCCTTGTATCATGCTCAAGGATTTGTTTGTCCCGGTAGATAATTATTTGTTATATCTCGGCTTTGAGTATAAGTAATCCATTTTAAAATTAATGCGCGCCATCTATGAAATTTAATAACTATAGTAATAAAATTTATTTCAATCAATTCTACTCATAGTCATAAGACCTGATAGAAATTATCCTATACTTAATTTAAGGGTTTCTTCTTCTATAACAATAATTTTGGGTTCATTTTGATGAAGTACCTTAATGACCATTAGCTAGGGTATCATTTTCTTTTAGTTCTTCCGTTGACTAGTTGGCATGATTTCTAATTTGGCATGCCTATAAAGTTAATACAAAAACAATGAATTATGCATATCACAATTAGATCCCCTACTTGGACATTATGAAGGAATTGACCATTTTTAAGCTATCTTATAGAGTTACCAATGTACGTGGCCCATGGCAAAGCACATTGCATACCATTATCAATAAGTCTATTATCTTAAATTTCCTTCCCCTCCCTCTCCCTCTCTTTCTCTCCCTCTCTCTCCCTCTCCCTCTCCCTTTCCCTCTCTTTCTCTTTTTCTCCCTCTCCCTCTCTATCTCTCTTTCTCTCTCATTTCCTAACCAAGCAAAAAATAAAGTGATTTAAACATCCTCCAAGCAAAAGGGAGAGGGAGAGATACAATGCACTCTCCCTCTCTTTCTCTTTCTATCCCTCTCTCATTTCCTTCCCCTCCCTCTTCCTCTCGCTCTCTTTCTCTCTCATTTCCTCTCCTAAACAAGCAAAAAATAAAGTGATTTAAACATTAAACAAGCAAAAGGGAGAGGGAGAGAGAGAATGCACTCTCCCTCCTTCTCCCTCTCTTTCTCTTTCTCTCCCTCTCTCATTTCCTCCCCCTCCCTCTCCCTCTCTCTCTCTCTCTTTCTCTTTCTCTCCCTCTCCCTCTCCCTCTCCCTCTCCCTCTCCCTCTCTTTCTCTCTTACTCTCTCATTTCCTTCCCCTCCCTCTCCCTCTCTCCTAAACAAGCAAAAAACAAAGTGATTCAAACAACAAACAACCAAACCCGTCGTGAGAGAGAGAATGCACACACACTCTCTCACCCTCTCCCTCTCCCTCTCGTTCTCTTTCTCTCTCTCTCTCATTTCCTTCCCCTCCCTCTCCCTCTCCCTCTCTTTCTCTTTTTATCCCTCTCCCTCTCTATCTCTCTTTCTCCCTCATTTCCTAAACAGGCAAAAAATAAAGTGATTTAAACATCCTCCAAGCAAAAGGGAGAGGGAGAGATACAATGCACTCTCCCTCTCTTTCTCTTTCTATCCCTCTCTCATTTCCTTCCCCTCCCTTTCCCTCTTGCTCTCTTTTTCTCTCATTTCCTCTCCTAAACAAGCAAAAAATAAAGTGATTTAAACATTAAACAAGAAAAAGGGAGAGGGAGAGAGAGAATGCACTCTCCCTCCTTCTCCCTCTCTTTCTCTTTCTCTCCCTCTCTCATTTCCTCCCCCTCCCTCTCCCTCTCCCTCTCCCTCTCCCTCTCCCTCTCCCTCTCCCTCTCCCTCTCTTTCTCTCCCTCTCCCTCTCCCTCTCCCTCTCCCTCTCCCTCTCCCTCTCCCTCTCTTTCTCTCTTACTCTCTCGTTTCCTCTCCTAAACAAGCAAAAAAGAAAGTGATTTAAACATTAAATAAGCAAAAGGGAGAGAGAGAGAGAGAATGTACACACTCTCTCTCCCTCTCCCTCTCCCTCTCCCTCTCCCTCTCCCTCTCCCTCTCCCTCTCTTTCTCTTTCTCTCCCTCTCTCTCCCTCTCCCTCTCCTTCTCTTTCATTTCCTCTCCTAAACAAGCAAAAGAGAACGATTTAAACCTTCAACAAGCAAAAGAAAGAGAGAGGGAGACTCAGCAATGAGATATGGCAAGCGTGGGGCGGCTTCTCTTTGCAATGAGGGCTCCTCCTCTCCTTCGCGAACAACGGTGGCGGCGGCGGCGGCGACAGCAAGTCTTCTTCCTCTTCTTCTCTCACAAAGCCTTCGCTCTCTCCCTCGCTCTCGCTCTCAAAAGTCGAAGCAAAAGAAATGAAAACAGTGCTCGGGTTTCGGCCGGATTTTTTTTCCTTGCAGCATCGCTATTGGTATCGCAAATAGCGACACAAATAGCGACGCCGATATCTGCCGTCGCTAATCGGCGTCGCTAATTGCCTAATTCCTTGTAGTGATTGATACAAATTGGACCACATGCTTAATAAGCTCTATTTTAAAGTTATCCCAAAATTATTGCCAAAGGATATGGTTGAGACAAGCTTGCATACATGCTCAAGCTCTAATTCAAAGGTATCTAAAAGATGCAAATGAGATACCATGAATGTGTATGCATATATTCTTTCTCCCCCCCTTTCTCTCTCTCTAATGGCCACCTACCATGAATAGATAGGCAAAATGATTATGTGTAAAGCCATTTTGTTAATTAAGAATTAGAAGTGGACTGGATAATTCTTAATGATATCTAATTAATCATATAAAAAATAGCTCCACCACTCCCTGATAAAGAGAGTGTTGAGTCATATCAAAGACATATCAAATAGATAGTGTTGCTACAAGCTTGGGCACATACATAAGCACTATCTCATTGATATTATTTGTGCCATAAGGGTTAAAAAAGGTAAGGTGGATGTGAGTCATAATGAACATGGATATAAGAAGATGACCATATCAATGACAGAGGAGGTACTATTTTTCCGTGCCCTCAAAGATAGATGGAAAAAAATACTATCAAGCTCTTTCTTCTGGGTAGAGGGTTGATATAAGCTCGAGCATGTGCTCAAGATGTGTCCCATTATCTTGCCAAGTTTCTTCCCTATATGTCTTAAGGACACCTCAAAGTAATATGAAAGATAGAAGGCTGCTACGGACTTGATCACATGCTCAAGATTCTTCTCAAATGCATCTAAAAGAGAAGGAAGTCAATATACAAAAAAAGGCAATGTTGATACCAGCTTGAGCATGTGCTCATCAAGCTCAATTAGAGCAGGAAAACTACAATATTGCCCTTAGATATGGAGGGAAACAATATTACCAAGCTCCTTTCGTGTGAAGAATGGATCCAAGATTGAGAGCATGTTGTCTCATAGCCATCTCAATGAGAGAGGAGGTACTATTTTTCCAAGCCCTCAAAGACACAGGGGAAACATTATTATCAAGCTCTTTGTGTTAGATAGAGGGTTGATACAAGCTTGAGCACATGCTCAAGCTATGTCCCATTATCTTGCCAAGTTTGCTTCCTCTATGTCTCAAAAACACACCTCAAAAAGTCATATAAAACATATAAGGATCCTGTAGGCTTGATCACATCCTCAAGATCCCTCTCAAATACATCTAAAAGAGAAAGGAAGTCAATATAAAAAAGACAATGTTGATACCAACTTGAGCACGTGCTCAAGCTCAACGAGAATGGGAAAACTATTGTATTGCCCATAGAGATGGAGGGAAACAATATTACCAAGCTCCTCCTCAATGAATAGTGGATCCAAGCTTGAGAGCATGTTGTCCCATAGCCATGTCAATGAGAGAAGAGGTACTATTTTTCCATGACCTCAAAGGTAGAGGGGAAACAATACTATCATGCTCTTCCCAATAGATGGAGGGTTGGTACAAGCTTATGCACGTGCTCAAGCCATGTCCCATTTTCTTGCCAAGTTTACTTTCTCTATGTCCCAAAGACACCTCAAAATCATGTGAAAGGATGCTATAGGCTTATGATCACATGCTCAAGCTCCCTCTCAAATACACCTAAAAGACAAAGGAAGTCAATAGTTTGAAAAATAGTGTTGATACCAACTTAAGGAATTTCAATGAGAGAGGATAAATTATTTTTCCATGCTCTCAAAAGAAAAGGGGGAAACCCTATTAACAACCTCCTTCCCCATAAGGAGAGGGTTGATATGAGCTCATGCACATGCTCAACCTCCATCCCAAAGACAATTTTCAGTTGCATAATAAAGAGAGGGTTGATACTAGCTCAAGGTCTATATAGGCTTGAGCACATGCTCAAGCTTTGTCCCATTGTCTTGCCAAGTTTCCCTTCCCTCTATCTCAAAGACACCTTGAAGTCATATGAAACACAAAAGGCTACTGTAAGCTTCAAGCTCCCTCTCAGATACATCTAAAAGAAAAAGGAAGTCTATACTAAAAATATGGTGTTGATACTAGCTTGAGCACATGCTCAAGCTTAATAAGAGAGGGGAAACTCTAATTTCCCTCAGAGATGAAGGGGAAACAATATTACCAAGCTCCTCTCCCTACTAAAGGGTGGATCCAAGTCTAAGAGTGCACTGTCTCATAGCCATCTCAATGAGTGAATAAAAACTACTTTTCAATGCCCTCAAAGGAAGAGGGGGGAACCTTCTTCACAAGATCCTTCCCCATAAGGAGAGGGTTGATACGAGTTTGGAGCATGTGCTCAAGTTCTGTCCCAAAGAAAAATCAAGTCACATAATAAAGAGAGAATTGATACTAGCAGGCTCTATCATCTCACTTTCTTTCCAAGCTCCTTGCCCTCCCACTTAAATAATAGAGGATTGATACAAGCTTTGATACAAGCTTAACCAAACCATAGCATCTCACTATATTTCCAAGCTCCTTGCCCTCCCACTTAAATAGAGGGTTGATAAAAGCTTATGCATGCTCAAGCTTTTTTTGAGAGGTAGCTCAAACTCATTTCAAAGTGAGAGAGGATTGATATAAGTGTGACCATTTGCTCAATCTCAAATATAGAGGGAAAACAATCTTACCAAGCATCTTCCCAATAGAGAGAGGGTGGATACAAGCTTGAGCATGTGCTCAAGCTCTATCCTAAAGATATCTCAAATCCACTGTAACATTCTGCATGGGAACCACCTTCCCCCCCTTAATAATTAACAATAGTACAAATTCTTTTTACCTTTATCCCCCCGTCATCTCTAACAAGGGGCAGAGGGGGGGGGGAACAATGAAGAGGAGGAAGTCAAAGATGGCGAGAGATGCCGACGTGGTGGGGAAAGAAGATGACGAGTACGAGGAGGAAGGAGGCGAGGACACGAAAAGAAGAGGAAGATGACTACTTTCACCACCATGCAGAAAACGACATCCATATTGGCCACCCACATGGGATGGAGAGCCCCCATCACCTTCCCTAATAATACCACTCCTCCCCTATAAAGCCCTCCCCCCCTCCTTAAGCGGCTAGGCAAGGCCACCTTATTCTCCCCCCATCCCTTGAGCAAAGGAGGGCTTTACCACCTCTTGCCCCCTTCACTACACAGAGAGAGAGAGAGAGAGAGAGAGAGAGAGAGAGAGAGAGAGAGAGCCTTTTGAGAAAGTTCTTCTTTTCCCCTCCCAAGAGGGTGGCCACATGCATCTTTTTCCCTTTGCTCGCGAATCACTATACCTTTTTCCCCAATATTATCGTCCACCCGGAGCTTAATTACTTTCCCGGTTGGCCCCACTAATTGAGTACAAGGTGTAGAAGTCTAGTGTGTTTTGCATCTAAGGGAAACTAAGATTGAGAATGGCCCCCAAGCAAAAGATGTCACACATGGATATGGCAATCCCTCAATGAGCAATGGAGCCTCAGTCGAGGGCATCACCGCCTATCCAACTATCATACCAGTCATAAGTAACGTACTTTCAATTTGACGAATGTTTGCTTTAATTCCTGCATGAGATGCATTAGATCCACATTATGTCGCACAAGAAAAGAACGGTGAAAGGGATAAATTTCATCCCAAGTATTTGAAAGGTGGAATTTGTGAAATGCATGCATGAAGCATACGTCAATGGTACACAAATTGATATTGCGTTAAAGTCTTGCTAATATCATGAGCTATTAGTCCATTGGGATCTTGAAGTTAGGTGTAGGTAGTGCAAACAACAAACATTCGGATTATAACTATGATGACTTGAGATCTATCCAATAGCTACTATGTTTATCAATCCAATTTGGAGTTGGGCTAGATGCAACAACTCCTGGACAAATGAAGGGCTCAAGGATTAGGAAACCCTAGGTCATTGTACTTGCTGAAAAGAAGATTAAGTTATTGAACACTGCAGGTGACCTATAGAACTTACTTCGTATACAGTGTTTAAACCCCTAACATATGCCTTAGCTGAAGGAATTAGTGTTAAGTAAATCTTACATAGAACCGCTCTTGATCCCAAGGGGGAGAGTGAATATGTGATGGAAGGCTATCGCGACTATTCCGACAATGTTGGAAAAGGATATTATTGATTTGTTGACTAATTTAACATTGTCTTAAATGCTTTTTGCATTAAATTGATTGTTGAAAAGCCATTTGGATGATTATTCCAAGTGCTTGTGCTTGATTGTAAATGCATGGCAAGAGTCCTTGATGACAAGTTGCCATGGGAATAAATTTTTTCGGCAATGATATCAGGGCTGAATGCCTTGTTTGTGCTTGTTTCCTAAATGGATTAATTAAGGAAGGATATTATGCACGGGTGGATCATCTCCAAGATCACACTGTGGATTACCTCGAGAGGGCATTGCTCGATTCACAAGCCGAAGGTCAAGTGGTGAAAAGGCCAACCATGGAAATTGTGTTTCACTCCTAGGTCACTTGGGATAGGTGGAGCTCTGGACACCCCTTGCCTAGTCGAGAATGGAGGTGAAGAGTGAACGTCTAGGGCATTGGAAGATCCTATTCTAGATAATGGATAGAATTTATGGTGCCATGTGATTTGTACCAGGTACTTTTGTTAGACAAAAGGGACACATAATTTCTCTTGTATGGGTAGGAGACAAAGATTAATGTGAGATAAGTTAAGGAATTTGTTTGAACTTTCTTGTCAAAGGATTTCTTACCCTGTATTTGTGTCTGTGCCATAAATTATGCAAACAAACCCTGTTCCCTAAGAGGCTTAATTAAGGAAGCTAATTTTAAATGTCACACAGAATTGTGGTAGGATCTAGCTAGAAAACTAAAGCTATCAAGGAAAGTGGGTGGATGGAACCCCCGATGGGTTTGTCCTACAGTAGGGTGGTCCCAAAGAACTAGGAGGCTTCTGACAAGGTCTTACCATTGTTCAAACTTTAGGCACAGTACTAGGTTAGAACCCGATTCATGCCGTTTTAGGGGATCGAAATGGGACTATACCCTACGGGCAGAGAGTTTGAGTGGCGCATCCCTCTTGTTTTCCATTCTCTTTGAACCAAGTGCAGTACGAATCTACTTTGGATTGGGTATCTCTACGTAAAGCAGGATGTCCAAAACCCAATGTTAGAATGCTATCAAGAGACCTAGGAACCCAAATTTCAAGTCGATCCTAGTGGGTTTGGCCGCTGTCATACTGCTACGCGCACATCGTGTGAAAAAATCTAGAGTGCAGCTTCCTTATAGATTTAGAGAGCCAATGCCACTTTAGCATTAGTGTTAGTGTCCACGGTTCAAAACTATTAGATTTTTGGACAAGTTTTAGCCAAATTTTTATATTTTAGATATTATATCTTGTAAAAATCCATAACTTAGATAACTTCTAGATTAGGATAATATGTAAAAGAAAGCATGTAGCTTTCAGGTATTTGAGAGGATTTCTTGTAAAAAGAAAGATCAGCAAAATAGCACGACCCACAATCGCTATTTTCAGGCAGTGAACAGCACTCTGAATTGGAAGATGAAGAGGGAGTGATCTGGCAAACTTTTAGCCAGGTATGCTAGTATTTTACCCCCCTTTCAAAGCAAGTGGAAGCATCAAATTGACCATCTGAGCAGCATATAGAAAGGTATTATTTTATACATGTTTTTGGCTATAAGAGTTTTATCTTCTCATAATGCAAAAATAAACTGACAAGCTTCATCTCTGTTAGTATTCTTCTACATTTTCTATTTCTTTCTGTGAGTATTCTTCTACGTCTTCTATTTTCTTCGAACCCCTTCTCTTCCGTCTACTCCTCTCCCTAAATCTCCCTTCACCCTGCTCTCTCTTACCACTGTGGTAGACTTTCGACACCAAACACACTGACACTGTGTTAGGGGAAGTTTATACTATCATCAAAGGTGAATTCCAGAAGATATTTGGGCTTATTTGGGGCTGATATCTTCAACCATATTCAGAAAATTTTCTACATTAGTGTTCTTTTAATTCATGTCTTACTCTACAGAAAATATCTTGCCAAAATATGGAAGTATTATGTGCCCCTATGGCAGGGCAATGTTTCTAGATCATTCATAGATGCTTTGAGTTGAATTAAGAGGAGTTTTTTCTCTTATTTCTTGGCTATGGTAACTTATCCTTATCAGGAACTCAATTTAAAGTTCTCTTGAAGAAATTTTCTTTGCCCTACAAGCCTTGCAATTGACTCGTAAGCTTTTGTCCCTAACAGTCTACATTGAATGTAATCATGCAAAGTTGATTCATGCTATGGCATCATGTATGAATGATGGGATGCAGAGTTTTTTATGATACATGACAACATATTGTACTTAATTTTATAATTTGTGATTGCTCTTACAGTCAAGAAAATAAGCTTGATTTGAGTTAGAACTTATGAGGTAATTTTCTTGTGATCATTGCTAAGAACATGCAGTTGGAAGCTCTATTAGCATCTTCAAGAATTTGGCTTGAAACCTTCACCCCTTCTCTTATCTCTACCATCTATGGAGTCTAAACTCTTGAACCCCATACATTCTTCTCTTGAACCCCCATACATTCTTCTCTCTCAAACCCCTATGATTGATAGTGAAGTACCTCTTGAACCTTTAAACATTCACTGTAATCTACTTATCTCTTGAAGACACATCTCTATCTATCTTGTCCAGTTTTCTTTCCAAACCCCTGTGGTGCCCTTCAACCCTACGCGTTGCAACATTGGTAAACTCAATGTGAAGGTTGGTGTAAGAGAACTCCAAGATGGGGGATTCTTCAAGAGATACTCTGCAATAGTTGGTGCACATACTGCAGCAGACTCAGCAATCACAAATCCAAATGTTACAACAACAACAACAACACCAAAGGAAAAATGAAGAGAAGATTGATTGCACAGCCATCAAGGCCCTAGAGGAAGTTGGGCGGGAATAAGAACAATTTAATGGTCAAAATGTCTATGTTTTCATTTGCTTGTATGTTCAAAAAATGCTCTTCTTTGGTGTACCGCAACATGCATGGAGTCATTATTTTTCCAAACTAGCCAAGCATGGTCTTCAAGAAAGAATCCATGCTCTTTTTCAACGAGATGCACATTTTGGGCTACATTCAAAAAAGCCCTACACAAAGATTTCTTCTTAGAAGACTTTGGCCTAATGAGAAGAAAAATTTCACTGATTGGGTTGAGAAACCCAACAAAGGTTTAGCTGCAACAACTTTATACCATGAGTTTGAAAGTAAATTTGGACAACTTGACGCTAAATACCAAAAAAGTATGGAAGGTTGGAAGATTGAATTATTCCTCAAGGCTACAAATCCCATTCTATAAGAGAAGCTTGTTGATTGCCTAGAAAATGCTACCTCTGAATCAAGAGTCAAGACTGCATGGACAAATGTTACTAATGCAATTAACATGATTGCTCGAAGAGAGCAGATGCGACTGAGATTGGGATCTACTTTAACTTAAACAACTCCATTGATGGAGCTTGTTCCACCTTCAAAATCCCCTATTCCTTTGACTAATCAACCAATCTTTCTTCTTGTGTTCCTTCTAAAAATGATGTCATGGATAAACTCATTAAAAGTATGAGTGACCTTCATCTGAATCTTACAAAAATTAGTTCCAAGGTGGAGAAGTTGGATGCCAAAGTTGAAAAACAAGGACGATCATCAACTCAAAGACCCATGAGAGAAGGCTATAAGAGATGTTGTATTTGGTGTGATAGCCAACAACATGATAAGAGGGAGTGTTTGCCTTCCGTGAGACTGAAGGACAAAAGCTCGTCTTTTGGAAAGATGAAAAAAATCATGCATCTAAAACTAGTCTTTCACTGGATCCAAATTTTGGCAATGGTGGAATGAAGAAAATATTAGAAGATTTACCTGTAAAGAATGCCTACGCACCAATTGATGTAGCTACCTATGGGTTGCAAATTTAGCCAACTAAATCAAATTTGAAAGCATGTAAAGATAATGTGCAATCTAAAGTATGGATGCAGGCATTAGATCAAATGGAACGTGACAAAGTAGCCAAGGATGATTTAACTAACACCACTCAGTGCATTTGACAAATAACTGGTTGGAAAAAACTAGTAGATTCTTTTTTGCCTTTGCACATTTGGCTGACGTTAATCATAAAGAAGTCTTGATTGAAGAGAAGAGAAGAAGAGAAGATGAACCAGGGCCTTCCTCTTCTAGCCCTCTGAAATGGGTAACTAGAAGAACGCCTGAACAATCAAAGCTTGCTAAAAATATAACCCTAGATCAAGAGATAGAAGATGCGCCACAAACAAAGAAGACCAAATGAAAAAAGAAAGGCAAGTAACCAGGCTACAAATTGTAGTCTGACATAGAATTTGCAAACTGATCTCAAACAAGTTCTAGAAGAACGAATTCTGGGAAGTAAAATTGAGTTCACCTTAGGTGAAATTCTCAAAATTGCCAAACGTGAATTTCATGATTGATGCTAGGAGGCATATTCCACGGTGGATTCCGTGAGGTTTTACGGTGGATTCCATAAACTTAGATGACCGGGGCTCATACACAAAGAGGATTCTTTGTGCGAGAAGTTGATGGGGACGCCTGTCCTTTTCGGGCGTTTCATTAATTTAGTGTGTACATGGGTGATTCCATAGCGGGTGATTCCGCAAAATGCATATTAAATTAATAAACGTTTATGAGTTTAGAGTGCGCACTCGTAATAAATTAATGTTAGGATTTATTTCTAAACAGTTGATTTATTTATGTAGCTGAAGACTGCTAGGTATTCACTTTTGTCGGTTTAATTGCATTATTTTACTAACGATTGTGAATGCTTCAGTTGATGTGTAGAGATAGCAGCAGTGACGGAGGAAAGCATTGGAGTCTAGAGAGTATTCGTGTAATATTCCCACCCGTGAATATTGACGTCCCGCACACGATGTAAACCTTGTGCAAACGTTATCTCTTGCATTGAAATTATTGGCAGTGTAATGTGTGACCCGCACGAGAGAAATGGGGTCCTCCGCATTGGTAAATCAAAACCGAAAGTTCAAAACCGCAAGTCTCACAAAAACACCCTCTTGGGAGGGGCAATTTTGAATATTCAAGGCAAATTTTTTTACTTTAATCCCTTTTCCCCAGCCGATGCATGGCTGGAGAAGAGGGAGTGTGGGGGGGGGGATGGCCCATGGATGAGTCGTGGCCTGCATGGGAGGGGGGAACCCATGCACTGGCCACGTGTGTGGAGGCTTTCTCTTCCCTCCCCCCCCCTTGCCTATATGAACTCCCGTTAGGGAGAGAAGAGGGAGGAAGGGACGGTGCTGTGAGAAGGAGGAGAGGACGCTGCTGCCCCACCGTTGGGGAAAGGAGGGAGATCAGACCGTCGCCGTCGTGCAGGAAGCCGCCGCGCTGCCGCCATAGTCCGCCGCCATTCCGCCCTCTTCACGACGACCCCTTCCAAATCATTGGATACCCCCCCCCCCCCTCGACATTGCTGCAGGCCCCAGAAGCTTCTTAGAAGCTTCTTAAGAAGCTTCTAAGGATTAAGGCCATATGCCTTGATCCTATGCGACTTTTCGGTTTTTGAATCCGGTTAGGGACATTCCTATTCCCAAGCGAGGAGAAGATATCGATTTCCTAGCCGTCTCGAAAAGCGAGAGTAAAGGAGTCCGTAACCACGACTACAATGGCTCCTAAGAAGTTGCAAGGCGCGACTGCGGGAGGTTCATCTCCAAGCATTCAAGTGGATATCTCCCCGAGCCCACAAGTCCAGGTTTTTTTCGAGTTTATTCTCGCATAAAGAAATGTTTAGGCGCGCTTAATTCCATAAGGGAGAATGCATTTTACGCTTATTTGTAATGCATGTGGCAGCGTTAAAAATACATTTGATAAATTATCTCTTTAAACATTAGACAAGGTTGATGCATGTCATGAAATTGAAACAGTTGCATTTCCAGAGTTGTCCGCCTTAGAAGACTAGCTGCATGTTGCTATTTTGGAACATTATCAAAGTAATGAGTCTAAACATATAGGGCAAAGAAATGAAATTGATAAGTGCATTTGGTTACTAGACATGGTGGGAATAAGCGTGTGCCGCATTCTAGGCAACATCTTCCTTGTAATGATTCATGAGGAAAAGTTAACACCCATAAGATATTATCCGAAAAGAAATAGAAGAGTACGAAAATGACCTTATGGACTTGCAAGTAGCATGTAATATGGAATAAGTTAACACTAGCTTTAGTTTGGTATGAACTTCATTAACTACATTGTAGCTAGGGGAAAGTTGCGTGTTGCATAGTCATCATGCAGAAATTTCATTCATCAGGAGCCGTATTTAGGAAAGGTTGCATGGTTTATCAAAGCATGAGATTCTAAAGTGTAGACAACAAGGTTGTAAGCATGATTATTTGATGTAAGTCCTAGTAGGTCCTAGGAAAGTTAGTATCCAGATTATCATGCATTTTTACTATACCAAGGAAAGATAGAGTTATTGTGAACCATGTGATGCGTAGGAGCAATGAATCACATGTTTACATGTATTGTGTTAGTTGCAACTATTTTTTCTCCTTTAGATCTAGTTTATTGTCTCTAGGAAGGATTCATCCTTGTCGCGAGACAAGCATAATGAATTACCCAAGTCACCTAGCGACAAAGGAATCATATGGTACGATAGACACCCCAAACACTAACTAGGTTAAGGATTCGGCCAAGTTTTCCAATTGTCACTAAGTCGAAACCTTCAAGCCAATAGTCCTAACCACATTCCCAAAATGTTGAGCTAATTGGATGCTCATGTAAACAATAATCTAGGATTCCTACCTTAAGGACCAAGCGTTCAAAATGATGAAACTCGAATTGAGTTGGATCCCTAGGACTAAACGTTGTCGATTTAGTGAAATTAAGGATGGGGTGGGTAAAAAGACACCCTAAACCCTCCCTCTCGTCTGAAGTTAATTCCGTGACTTGAATACGCCATTCATTAGGTGAAATGATCTCTTGGAATGGAGGCGACACTTGTGCAGTAAATTGCAACGTCACTTAGCCTTGCGGGTTGATCGTAAGAAGTTTTGCCATTCCGTGGTTTAAGGTTGGCAGGTTCTTGCGCAAGTTTAACTTGCAAGGGGAAAGGGTAGTCATCCTCTTACTCTATCCTCATTAGGGAAAATTTGTCAAGTTAAGGGAAGCTAGGTATTTGCTTAGACGCAAATGATTAGTCAATAAACTAAAGCGACATGGTCGCCGGAATCTACCATAAACAAAACCTAAAGTATTGACAGGGTATGACCCTAACCCAAGGACGAAAGGAATCTTGCCAAGTTGCAATTGATTCCGGAATCGAATGCGGGTTGCATTCGGAGAGAAGGAATCACTCCTTAAACAGTTTGCCAGCTAAACGTCCACTGGAATTGATTGTGCTTGTAACAGTTTAGAAGCACTGTTTGCATTGTTTTGCTCAATGAACTAAAGGATGAAAAGATATCTAAATACTTCAGGTTGAAGGCCTGAAGGGAGAGGCAGCTTCAGTTACCCCCGACTGCCTGCCTGACCCTAACCAAGGGGGTTGTTGACCGCGCCGGGAACGTGGACCGAACCCGCCGTGAGAGGTCTCTCCGTTGAGTTCTACTTGGAGCAGGAGGACGCTTGGGTGCCAGGGGGGCTCTGGCCGTAAATCCCTCGCCTTCCGGGCCCTGCACAAGAGGCTAACGTGACTCGGGATTGGATCTCGAGGCCCGCATACTAGTCTACGGGCAGAAGCTTGGAATGGTGATCCCTGGTGGATTACTGGATAGCCTTCGGGCGGATTATGATCAAGCCTACGGGCGGAACTCCTTGTATTTCAAAGATAAAAGGATAAAATGATAATAAAGAAGTTGTTTGACATTGTTTTCTTTATGTCCTGTGATAAGATTACGTGAAGGAACCAGTGCTTAACAGGGTTAATCAAAGAAGCTATTTATTATATGTCAAATTAATGTGGTAGGTAATTACATAACTAAAACAAACCGAGGAAAGTGCGGAGGATGGACCATGGGTCCGTCCTATGGATGGGTGGTCCCGGTCAGCCGGGAACTTTTCTCAAAAATCTTCAACGAACAGAGGGATGATCATCGTCGCCGAGCAAATAACGAGAAGGATGACTTAGATTTACCTGTTACCCGATTCACGCTGTTTTAGGGGAACGGAATGGGACTATGCCTTATGGCAGAGAGGTTGAGCATTGCATCCCTCTCTTTCCCATTCTCCTTGAACCAAGTGCAGCGTGAATCCGCTTCGGACCTGGCGTTTCTGCGTAAAGTAGTTCGCTCGGGTCTGACGCTAGATGCTGCTAGCTAATGACCAAACAGGAAAACCTTAATTCCGGTCGATCCTAAGTGGGAAACGGCCAGGACACTACCGCTACGTGGTAGACGCGGAAAGACCTAGATTGCTAAACCCGTAACATTCCATGGGAGTGCCGGGCGGAGTTCTCTAGACAGCCTTTCCGATGGACTGCCAAGACGTGTCCTAGAAGATTCTTGCGGACACGTTACAATTCGACCTTTGGATTATATTTTCATAGGCGCCATGCCTATATTTTGTCATGTCTATTGAGGCATTGATTATTGATTACTATTTTGTATGCGCCTATGCGCACAGATATGTTATTTCTATTTGGACATTGAGATTGGGCGTGCCAGATTCTATGGGCACCGTCCATTAGCTTTATTTCCTATTTTTGTAGAAAGCAAACTCAAAAGCTAAAAGCTTGTCATATTTTTGTAAATTGGGCTATTATTGAGCATGAAGATGGAAATATACATAAAATACATGCTTTGTGAAGCGCTCACACAAGGCATGGGGGGAGATTGAACCCAATTGGTCTCTTGCTTCTTGTCGTTCATGCTTTTACATTGTTTTTTGTGCAAAAAGGTAGAGTTCATTGTTCTTGGGGACCTTCCGAGATTCACTACGTGGGCATACTGCGACCGATCTACGCACCAGTGGTATCAGAGCGGAGCTGAGATCAAGAGCTTCCAATCGCTACCCATCTCGAGCAAAGGCGGAGCTCCAGGAACGATCGGGCTCTACAGTCAATCTCGTCGCGAACCGTCGATACAGGCAGACTTCTGGCGATCAAAAACCCCTGTTTCTACTCTCAGATCGCAAAGGACCAGGCTGGGCAGGCGGAGGACCACGCATCCATCTCCTTCATCAAGTCGTCAAGAAACAGTGAGGAAACTTATAATCCATCTTTTCAAAAGCTTAATTGTAAAGCTTATGAGCTTTAAAGAAGATTAATAGCTTCAAATTTCTTAATCGAGGTCTCAAAGGGGCCTCCGATTTTTTCGCGCGGTGAAAAAAACGGCCCCCCCCCCCACGAAATCAGACGACGACTGATCATTAAGCTTTTCAAGCTTAATTCCCTTAAGTCAAGCCAAGCTATTCAAGTCACACAGAACAAGAAAGTCACCAAACTCCGGGTCCTACGCATCAAAAGTCAAGTTCTGCAAGTCGACTTGAATCAAGTCCTGAAAGTTCATCAAGTCGGCCTAAGTTCTGCAAGTCTGTAACTCTGCAAGTCGGCTAAGTCTGCAACTCTGCAAGTCAGACTAGTCAACTGGAATCATAAGTGACTAGTGCTCAAAACTCCTAGAAGGGCTGTTCCTGCGCAAAAACTTTGAACTGGAAAGTTGTTCGTGGCAAAGTATTCTACCTATCTACAGGTTCGCTGAAGTATTTTCAACAAACGAAGACTGAAATATTGCAGATTTTCTGAAAATTGAGAAAGAAATACCCACAAATACATACCTTTGTAACCCCGAATTTGAGCTACGCTCATCCCGCTAACCTGATTTTGAGTGAGAAAGGTTTATTGAGTTTTACAGGATGACGACCCCACATATGGATGATCCTATGGCTGAAGACGACCTACTTGAGCCTACCATGGAACAAAAGCTGAATCTAATTATGCGGCAATTGGAAGAAGAACGAAGGGCTAGGCAAGCATTGCAAGCGCAATTGACAAAATTACAAAGAGCGTCCACCGACAAAGAAGAACCTCAAGCTGAAGATTTGATTCGACGTACCATCGACGCCACTCTTGAAGCTCAAACCATTCGCAAGGAATCAAAGATAAGTAAACGAAGTTTCAAATTTCGCACTTTCAATGGCATACGAGAAGGAAAGACTGTTTTATCATTCATTAGCCAGTTTGATGACTATTTCCATGAGGAAACCTATCCAGAAAAAGATAAAATCAAGTGTGTTACTAATCATTTGGTAGATAGAGCATCACTTTGGTGGAATGTAGTACACAAGAGCATAGAATGTCCTGCTACTTGGAAAGATTTCAAGAAGAAGTTCATGCAGAATTTCCTTCCACCGCAATTTCATGAGAAGGCTATCAAGCAATGGGATTTACTTCAACAACGGGATCGTGAGCCTATACCACAGTATACAGAGCATTTTTGGAATGCACTCCTATAGCTACGCATGCTTGAAGACGTACCAGAGATGACACATAAGCGGAAGTATATGTCTGGACTTCTTGGACATTACTACGCTGAAGTGAACATGTTCAAGCCTGCTACCCTTGAAGACGCCATCTCCCTAGCTCACCACACTGAAGATAAGTTATGCGGAAGAGACAGACGACCACAGCAATTCCAAGTCAATGGTAATCTAAACAATTCAATTCCAATTTTAGAAGGTTTAATCCAGGTCGTTTCTCATCACCATCTTTCCGCAAGAATTGGGCTAAACCACCTGCATTACCATCCAATGTCAATCCAAATCCTAAGCCTATTCCACAAGCAAATCCAAATGTACCCAGACTTCCAGCCATTGCAAATAATGTAACCAAAGCCAAGCCAATAGTATGCGATAAATGTCATCAGCCTGGGCATCTCGCAGCAAATTGTCATTCAAAGAAGTCACCAGCACATATCAACTATCTTGGAGCCATGGACGAAGACGAGCATGAGGATATGCCTGATTTCACTGAAGATGAGGATGATACTATTACTACTTCAGACACTTTACCAGGTATACCTACTCCACATTCATTATTGACTATGAAATATTTGGTGCATGGAAAGGAAAGAACTATCTTGCATGATGACGGTAGTACTCATGACTTTATTTCAGCAAAATTGGTAAAGGAATTGAAATTACAGACTGTACCTACGCATTATCGCATAAAAGCTGCATTTTTAGGTACTAGGTACAATGGCACACAAGAAGTACAAGATTTAGAGATTCAAATTGGTTCATACATTGAAAGAAGAAATTTCTTAGTTGTCCCATTACAGTCAAGCGACATTATTTTAGGAATGCCTTGGAGACACCAGCATAATCCAAATATAGATTATTCCACACACATACTGAATATTAATTTTCAAGGAAAATCTATTACATTATATGGTATGCATGCATCTAATATTTTTCCACTGCTTTCGCATACTCAAGCAAAACGTGCATTACGCAAGAGTACTAAATCATATCTCATTTGGGTGAATGAATTGCACGCAAAGGAAAATCATATGCACCCTAGGCATAAGGAATTTTTTGCATATTTTAAGGACTGTTTTGCAGAAGACCTACCACCAGGTTTACCTCCTTCACGTCTAGAAGACCATAAGATTGATTTAATCCCTGGCACACAACCACCTTGCAAAGCACCATATAGGCACAATCAAATAGAGCAAAAAGAAATCCAGAGTCAAGTTGAAGAATTACTAAATAGAGGTTTAATTCGACCTAGCAGTTCTCCATTCGGTGCACCTGTACTCTTAGTTAAGAAAAAGAATAATACTTATCGTATGTGTATTGACTACCGAGCTTTAAATAATATCACTGTAAAGAATAGGTATCCTATACCTAGAGTTGATGACCTTATGGACAAACTGCAAGGATCTTTTATATTTAGTAAAATTGACCTTAAGTCTGGATATCATCAAGTGAGGCTAGATAAATCTGACATATTTAAGATTGCATTCAGAACACAGTTTGGCCATTACGAATTCTTAGTCATGCCATTCGGATTGACTAATGCACCTGCCACTTTCAGTAGAATGATGAACCGTATCTTTTTGAAATATTAGTATTGTGTGATTGTTTTCTTTGATGATATTTTGGTGTTTAGTCAAAGTGAAAAAGAGCATTATGAGCATTTATAATTAGTTTTTCAATTACTGAAAGAAAATCAATTGTTTGCAAATCCTGAAAAGAGTGAATTCTTTAAGACAGAAATTGAGTATTTAGATCATATTGTATCAAAAGAAGGAATTAAAGTTGATCCTAAGAAAATTGATGCAATATTGCATTGGCCTGTTCCTAAAAACGTGCATGAATTACGCTCATTCCTTGGTCTTGCTAGTTTCTATAGGAAGTTTGTATGTAATTTTTCATTACTTGCTTTACCATTAACCAAACTTCTCAAGAAAGGAATTGTTTATCAATGGACCGAAAATCAGCAGAAATCCTTTGACTTACTGAAACGTGCATTAACCAATGCCCCTGTTTTACAATTGCCAGACTTTAATAGACCATTCTTTCTAGTTGTGTTTGATGCTAGTGGATCAGGAATAGGAGCCGTACTAATGCAAGACAAACATCCAATAGCATATTCTAGTTCTAAGCTGAAACCCTCTGAGCTGAAATATTCCACTTATTACAAAGAACTATTAGCAGTTGTACAAGCATTAAGACAGTGGAAACACTACTTAATGGATTCAGAATTCATGATAAAAACCGACCAGCAAAGCATTAGACATTTACTTAGCCAACCCCAAATCTCTGACCGTCATATCAAATGGGCTTCCTTCATTCAAAGTTTTCATCCTATCATTCAATACCAACCTGGAAAAGAAAATGTAGTTGCTGATGCATTGAGTAGAAGACCTGCAATTCATAATATTTCTGTCATATCTTTTGATTCTTTGATTGCTATGAAAGATACATATCACCAGGATATTACTTTTCATTCTGATTGGCAAAAATTAGTTCAAAACAATTTCATTCCTGTTGATTCATTGTCATATAATGATGGATTTATGTTTTTTGAAAAGAGACTGTGTGTTACTATTCCATTACGATCTTTTGTTTTGAATGAAATTCATTGTCCCACATATCAAGGTCATAGAGGTATCATATCTACATTACGCATGTTAACTGAAGATTTTTATTGGCCGCATATGGATGCAGATGTATCTAATTTCGTTTCTGAATGATTGATTTGTCAAATAATAAAAAGACATCATGGTAAACAGTATGGATTACTAATGCCTTTGTCTATTCCATCTAAACCTTGGGAACATATTTCTATGGATTTCATTACTGGTTTACCAAATACTAAATCTAACCATGACATGATTTGGACAGTTGTAGATAGATTTAGTAAGCAAGCATATTTCATTCCATGTAAGAAAACTTTAACAGCATCACAAGCAGCACAATTATTTTTGAAAACTGTTTTTACTAACCATGGATTGCCAAAAGTGATTATTTCAGATCGTGATTCTAGATTTTGTAACAATTTTTGGATTACACTGTTTGCAAATCTAGGCATAAAGATTGATTTCTCATCTGCATTTCATCTAGAAATAAATGGACAAACAGAAGCTACAAATAGCACCATTCTAGATCTTTTACATGCATATACTATCTCTAAACCTCAGACATGGGATACTCATTTGTATTTATTATAGTTTGCATATAACAATACACCGCACACATCTACAAAGAAAGCATCTTTTAAAGTCATTTATGGATATAGATTATCTACACCTGTTGCATCTTTGTCTAATAGAATTCAGAGTGTTGATGATATTGCTACTATGCATAATAGTATTTTTGATGAGGTTAAGGATATGATTGCTAAAGCCCAACAATCATATACCAAACAAGCCAACAAGAAAAGACAAGCTATGAATTTCAAAGTTGATGATTATGTTTGGCTGAGAATAGAAAAACGTAGATTGCAAAGTGTAGATAGACATCCAGTTGTCAAATTAGCTCCTAGATTCTATGGACCATTTAGAATCATTCATAAGATTAATGATAATGCATGGAAGTTAGAATTATCATCTCATTGGAAAATTCACAATACATTTCACATTAGTTTATTGAGACCGTTTAGAGGCCAATTACCTATCCACCCTGTTTATGAAAACCCACCTTTATTAGAGGAAGAGACTGAAATACTTGAACCAGAAGCCATCATAGACACTGACTATATGACCACTAGAACTGGCCAAAGGTATTCTAGATATCTAGTTAAATTTAAGAACCATCCTGTAGAGGAAGCACAATGGATGCACGCTAGAGACTTAAATGCTTTCCCCACTCTGTTAGCTCCACATTGAGCTAATAGCAATTGAGGTCAATTGCTATCCCACCTCGGGGGTATGATGCCAGGAGGCATATTCCACGGTGGATTCCGTGAGGTTTTACGGTGGATTCCGTAAACTTAGATGACCGGGGCTCATACACAAAGAGGATTCTTTGTGCGAGAAGTTGATGGGGACGCCTGTCCTTTTCGGGTGTTTCATTAATTTAGTGTGTACATGGGTGATTCCATAGCGGGTGATTCCGCAAAATGCATATTAAATTAATAAACGTTTATGAGTTTAGAGTGCGCACTCGTAATAAATTAAGGTTAGGATTTATTTCTAACCAGTTGATTTATTTATGTAGCTGAAGATTGCTAGATATTCACTTTTGTCGGTTTAATTGCATTATTTTACTAACGATTGTGAATGCTTCAGTTGATGTGTAGAGATAGCAGCAGTGGCGGAGGAAAGCATTGGAGTCTAGCGAGTATTCGACCTTTGGATTATATTTTCATAGGCGCCACGCCTATATTTTGTCATGTCTATTGAGGCATTGATTATTGATTATTATTTTGTATGCGCCTATGCGCACGGATATGTTATTTCTACTTGGACATTGAGATTGGGAGTGCCAAACTCTATGGGCACCGTCCATTAGCTTTATTTCCTATTTTTGTAGAAAGCAAACTCAAAAGCTAAAAGCTTGTCATATTTTTGTAAATTGGGCTATTATTGAGCATGAAGATGGAAATATACATAAAATACATGCTTTGTGAAGCGCTCACACAAGGCATGGGAGGAGATTGAACCCAATTGGTCTCTTGCTTCTTGTTGTTCATACTTTTACATTGTTTTTTGTGCAAAAAGGTAGAGTTCATTGTTCTTGGGGACCTTCCGGGATTCACTACATGAGCATACTGTGACCGATCTGCGCACCAATGATATAATTATTAATGTAATCAAAAGAAAAAGAAAATATGTTGGTAATGATGCTGAAGAAACAATGTATGCTTTTTTGCGAGCTCTTCGAGTCTTTGTGCAGGAGGATGAAGAGAAGCTGATTGCACAAGGAATTCAAGTTGAAGTAGTTAAATAATTAATTGAAACAATTGAAGCTAAAGATAAAGAAAGCATGGATGCAAAACTTAAAGAAGTGAAGGCTAAAAATGTAATGGTCAGTTGGTCCAAACCAGTTAGGCAGCCCACCTCTCAAAATGAAGTCGTCTACAGCACATGCATGATGAGAAAGAAGCCCAATTCATCCAAGTAATCATGACTCCTCTACATATTGGGCAAGAGCACTAATAGAGACAGTTGTCGAAATTGGAGAAAAAGAAACCCCATGTATTGCACTCTTAGACCATGGTTCTGAGATAAACGTCATAGCAACGAGTCTCTATGAAAGAGGTGGATGGCCCATAGATGTTGATCTAGGTTGGTGAATGAGAGCTACAAACAACTCTTTTGGAGAGTTATATGCTATATGTCCTAATGTGCAGGTAACTATTGGAGACATGAAAAAAAAAATTCACTTTTTTGTTCAAGACTCTTGTAGTTACCCTACCATTCTTAGGCAACCTTACATTTTTGAAGCCCGTTGGAAACAAAAGCTCTTGATGACGGTTCTTCCTATGCTTGAATCTGAAGCAAGGATAAAGAACGAGCTGTCCAATTTCTTATTGTGTGTGTTAACCATCATTGAAATAGAGATCGACTGCGTGATTATCCTATGCCTCTCCTAATGCCCAAGAATTCAAGGGTTTTTGGGCTACACTCTTGTAAAAGGAGGCTATGGTAGTGCATCATGTAAAAAGATTGAACCTCCTTATGCTACAGAAACTGTCTCTAGCAAATCTGTGTGCATGTACAACCAATAGTATGGGTTGTTATAAGTCTCTTCTAGTCATGACTAAAATTGAAAGAAAATATTTATGTCATGTAAAAAGGGTGCTGAAAACTTATGACATGATGGTTGAAAATGAAGATATTTTGGGTATTTTTTTGGATTGATTACTACTGACATATTGGCTGAAATATATGCAGTTGCTCATACAGAAAATCATGCTGAAAATTAGTCCATATAAGTATGTACATTCGATTTTTATCAAACAATTCAAGAATTTGTTGAGTAGGAAGACACTGGTTTACTCGACAAGGTTGAAGCGCAAGTGAAGACAAAATACAAGACGGTGGATAAGAAAGTCAAGCAGTCCCACTGCTTCCTGAAAGTGAAGGGCTAGCTGATAGGGCAACAAATCAACCAAGTCTTCGTGATCCTTCCAATATTGGTCACAAGTTTACATCTGAAAGTATAAAAGAGCTTAAAATAGGTGAAAATTATTTCCTTTGGATTGCTAAAAAACACTCTTTTATGCAAATGCTAATGAAACATGAAAAATCTTTTGCATTTTAGCCAAGTGAAATAGGCTATGTGGATCCAAATATTGTGGATCCTATGGTCATTTTTACGGTTCCACATGTGCCTTGGAATCTCAAGCCCATTCTCGTTCCAAGGGTGCATTTGCTCAAATTATTGGAACTTCTAAATGAGAAGATCAGAATGAAGATTTTAGAGCCTTTTTCAGCACCTTACTTAAATCGATGGTTTACCGTGCCCAAGAAAAATTAATCCTTACGATTCATTCAAGATCTACACCATCTTAATCGTGTCACAATTCGAAATGTTGGTTTAGGTCCAATTGTTGACAAGTTTGCTAAATCTTTTGCAAGTAGAGAAATTGATTCTATGAGCGACCTATATTCAGGATATAACCAATTTTAGCTTTGATTAGAAAGCCGAGACATTACTGCAATGAAGACACCTCTTGGATTGGTCCGCATCTGCACTCCACCACAGGTGGAACAAACTCCATAGCCCATATGATGAATGCCATGCACAAAGTCTTAAGGGACTTTATTCCACAACTTACTCTTCCATTTCTTGATGATGTACCTATCAACGGATATGAAGTAAATGAAAAGAATGAGGAACTTAACAAAGATGGCTACAGGACATTTGTAGTTAACCATATTCATGGCTGTGACATGATTTTGACAAGGCTAGAAGAAGTACATCTTACCCTTTCTAGAGCTAAGTTAATTTTTGGAGTAGAAGAAGTCCTAGTGGTTGGAAATCTGTGTGTCCCCTATAGACATAAGCCTTCACCCATCAAGATAGATGCCATCAATAGAATGCAAGAAAAATGCACAAGTATTTCAGAGGTGAGAAGATTTCTTGGTGCATGTGTATTATATCTCGTATGGATACCACATTTTTCTCATGTAGCCAAAAATCTCTATCAATTATTAAGAAAAGGCCAAATATTCTCTCAACGGGGGAAAGAGCATACTCTCACTGTATGCAAACTAAAGAATTTGTTAATTTTAGCCCCCACTCTCAAAAGGGTTGATTATTCAAATGGTCAACCCATCATCCTTACTATGGATATAAGTCCTATTGGGATAGGATTGGGATAGGATTGGCTGTTGGCCAAGAAGACCTTGAAGGTAATAGGTATGCAATTCATTTTGGAGCAAAGGTTCTCAATGAACATCAAAGAAGGTATGCATAAGTAAAAAGGAAATTGTGGGGAGTTGTAATAACATTAAAGTGTGATCATGAATACTTTGTAGGTGCTTCAGTAGTGGTAGAAACTAATTGTCTTCCACTCTTGTGCATGGTTGTGAACTTCTCTACACCTGACATTGCTATGCTAAGATGGATTGCATATATTAAATCTCTTAACTCCGAATTAAAGCATATTGCAGGAAAGGCGAATCCAGTTGATGACATGTTGTCACATGCAAGATATGATAGTGAAGAAGAGTTGATGGAAGAAGATGAAGCTGAAGAATCTATACTTGCTAAATTTCATTCCATGGCTACTGAAAGTACATTTTCACTTGCTACATATACAAACCCAAAGCTAAATCTTACAGGTGAAGATGATCTTTTTAATGGTATAGCATTAAGTACAGTAAGAATAGGAAAAGGTATTGCTATAAATCAACATACAACAACAAATATCAAAGATTTATCTATGGAAGAAGGGTGATCAACTAGAAGCCAGCATGCTCATTGCATTGCTCAAGTTCTAGTTCATTTCCTTGAAGAAGATTATATTTGAGCACAATGAAGAAGAAAGAGACTTGGATTGATGAAGAGTTCAAGCATATAAAGAGGAAATCTTATGGCTTCTTTCTTAAAAATGGGCATCTATGGAAGCACACAAAGAAGAAGAAAGGAGTGCCTATCCGAGTTTTAGGTAATAAAAGATTGCAACTACATGTAATGAAGGAATTTCATGAAAGCTTGTGGGCTGGCCATAGAGGTATATGGGGAACCTTTATTAAAGTCGAAGAAAAATAATAGTGGCAGAACATGTATCAAGATATAGAGCATTTTCTTCAAATCTGTTATGTGTGGCAGATGTATTCTATGGTCAAGCATCAAGATGGGTTACAACCGACTTATCCCTTGTCTATACATTATAGATGGGTTATTGATCTTGTAACCATGCTTATAGGGATATGGAATATGTGGTATTTAGTGCTTGCAAGAGAAGATCTAACCAATCAAGTTGAAGGTAAAGCTTTAACAACCAAGATCACTCAAGCTGTTTGTCATTTTTTTCTTGAAGAAGTATTTTGCAGATACGGCTCTAGTGGCAAGGTAACTGCAGGAGAATTGGATGCCGATGAGACACGCAACTTCTTTGCTCAATTGGGTATCAAGTTGACTTTGACATCAACCTACAATTTTGAAGGCAATGAAAAGAGTGAGAGAGAACATCAACCTATTCTCAAAGCTCTAGCAAAGTCTTGTGGAGAGGAAAGATCAAAGAATGTCCTAAAATGCTACCTTTTGCATTATGGGTTGACTGACTACTCACAGTACATTGACTGGTTGTATGCTAGTTGAACGTATCCATGGACAATAAGAAATTACGCCAATTGAAGAAGTTATTCTCACATGGAGTCTTCTACCTTGGAATGAAGGCATTAATAGAGAGAAGAGTTGCTGACTTTGCGCATATGGTAGCTAGAAAGAAGGCCTGAAGATGTTCAAGTAGCTATTAAGAAGTTAGAAACAATAAGAATAAAAAATTAAAAAAAAATCGATAGGCAACATTGACTTCAGCCAAGAGCTATCCAAGAAAATGACTGGGTGCTTATCTATGATAGTAGCCTAGATAATCAATACAGTGCTTCTAAGAAGATAGTAAAGTGTTGGTTTGGTCCGTATGTGGTAAAGGTCATTCATAACAATGCCACATATTCATTGGTTGAATTGGATAGGACAAGGATGAAGATACCTGTAGTTGGAAAAAGAATCAAGCTCTTTAAACGAAGAGAAAGTTCAACATATTAGTTAGAAGACTTGGATATAATTCAAGAGTATGAAGACATAGAGGAAGAATAAGAGGAAGAAGATGAAGATATTGACATGGCAGAAGATACTTCTTGTGACACTACAGATCCGTAAGACTTTGGCACATGCCATAGGATGTGCAAGTTAGGAGGGGGTAGATGTCGTGCCGCTACGCACACATCGTGTTGTGAAAAAATCTAGAATGCAGCTTCCTTATAGATCAAGAGAGCCAATGCCAATTTAGGCATTAGTGTTAGTGTCCATGGTTCAAAAATATTAGACTTTTGGATAAGTTTTAGCCAAATTTTGATATTTTAGATATTATCTCTTGTAAAAATCCATAAAACTGTAGACAACTTCTAGGTTAGGATAACATGTAAAAGAAAGCATGTAGCTTTTAGCTATTTTGAGAGGATTTTATGTAAAAAGAAAGATTAGCAAAATCGCATGATGTGCGATCACTATTTTCATGCAATGAATAGCACTCTGAAGTGGGAGATGAAGAGGGAGTGTTGGTATTTTACCCCCCTTTTGGAGCCAATGGAAGCATTAGATTGGTGATCTAAGCAGCATAGAGGAAGGTATTATTTTATACATTTTTTTTCTACAAGAAGTTTATCTTCTCATAATGCAAAAATAAACCGATTGGCTTCATCTATGTTAGTATTCTTCTACATTTTCTATTTCTTTCTATGAGTATTCTTCTACATCTTCTATTTCTTCAAACCGCTTCTCTTTCGTCTACTCCTCTCTCTAGATCTCCCTTCACACTACTGTCTCTTACCCCTGTGGTAGACTTTTGACACCAACCGCACCAACTTTGTGTTAGGTAAAGTTTATGGTATCATCAGAGGTGAATTTCACATGATATTTGGGCTGATTTGGGGTTGATATCTTTAGCCATATTCAGAAAATTTGCTACAACAGTGTTCTTTTAATTCATTTCTTACTCTACACAAGACATCTTGCCAAAATATCCAAGTATTATGTGCCCCTATGGCAGAGCAATGTTTGTAGATAATTCATAGATGGCTTGAGTTGAACTAAGAGGAGCATTTTCTCTTATTTATTGGCTATGGTAACTTATCCTTATCAGGAACTCAATTTAAAGTTCTCTTGAAGAAAGTCTCTTTGCCCTACAAGCCTTGTAATTGACTCATAAGCTTTTGTCCCTAACAATCTATATTGAATGTAATCATGAAAAGTTGATTCATTCTATGGCATCATGTATGAATGATGGGATGTAGAGTTGTTTATGATATATGACAACATATTGTACTTGTTTTTTAATTTGTGATTGCTCTTACAGTTAAGAAAACAAGCTTGATTTGAGCTAGAACTTATGGGATAATACTCTTGTGATCATTGCTAAGAACATGCAATTGGAAGCTCTATTAACATCTTTAAGAACTTCGCTTGAAACCTTCAACCCTTCTCTTATCTCTACCATCTTCGGAGTCTAAGCTCTTGAACCCCCATACATTCTTCTCTCTCAAACCCTTGTGATTGACTGTGAAGTACCTCTTGAACCTTTAACCATTCATTGTAATCTACTTATCTCTTGAAGACACATCTCTATCTATTTTGTCTAGTTTTCTTGCCAAACCCCTCTGGTGACCTTCAACCCTATGCCCTGCAACACCATGAATGTTCTGTTGCGAGGTGGACTCAAGAAACCCTAGGTGACAAACCCCAAAACATTCTATGGGAGTGTTAGGCAATGATGCTTAGATTCACTTCTCGATGGACCACTAAAACATGCTTAGACAACCGATAGTCGGTGAGCACATTACAGTTGGTATCAGAGCAAAAATTCATAATGATGTGTGACTAATTAATATATGGTTCATAGGCATATCCAAAACAAAGTAACCTAAATGGTATGGCTTGATTGTCAGGGACCTTGTGCACCTACAAATGGTGACATGCAAGAGAAGAAATTTCTTCTCAAGCAAATTAAGGCAGTCAAGTTTGATGGAGAAGGGATAGACGTCACTGCACAGGCAAAAATATGGATTGAGTCAATGGATAATTATTTCTCTACTTCACAATCCAGTTTCTCTAATCAGGCAATGATAGCCAAACTTAAGTTGGTTTTCCAGGCTTGGATATGGTGGAAGCAATGGTGCAAGGATCAAGGTATTTCTAAACTCGCTGTCACTTGGGCTCAGCTGAAAGATGTTGTACGGGGAAGATACCTTCCGCCAACCTACTAGACTTTAAGAATGAATGAATTCTTCAATCTCAAGAAGTTTGAATTAACCTTGGAAGCCTACTATTCAAATTTTGTAACCCTACTAAAATATGCCCCACCAATGAATATTGCGCAGCAAGTATCCAAGTTTTGTCATGGCCTAAACACTCCTCTAAACCATTTTCTTGAAGCAATGAGTCCAACAAATTTTCAAGATGCATTACTTTGAGAAACTCCAATCATCCAAGAACTTCAATTGGGCAAAATCAGTAAAGATAATTCGTGAGATCAGGACAAGAGATGCGACCTGTGCAGAGGGATAGGGCACATCCGTAAGAGATGTCCACACCACAAATGTTTTCACTGCAATGAGTTAGGACACACCCAAGTAGAGTGCCCTAACCTAAGTCTTGACCTAAGTCCAGAAGACATTGAGCCTCCAAGAAAACGAAGCTACATAGGCACAGTCTATGGATATGTAAAGGAATCAGATGAAGACGAAGACCTAGAACTCACTACATCTTTTCAGAATGATTAGCAATCCTAGAAGTTCTATCAACATGTAATACAAATTGTATTGGAATAAACCTTACCCTCGTAGCTACAGTTAACCTAAGTAATATAAGTTGTATCTATTTTGAGCTTAGAACTTGCAAGTGATCAGAGATACTTTAGCAAGTATGATAGTTATAACTTACAATAAAATTCTCTTAAGTCATTTCTTCTCAACTAATATATACTGGGACTTTCCAGAATGTCAAAGCTTGGAAGTATTCTTTAGTATTACAAGAAAAGCCAATTTTCCATGGAGCTCAATCCCAAACTAAGAAGAGCACAATCTGGGAACATAGTTTCCGAGATAAAGGACCACTTTGATTTGCTAAAAGGATCCTAGGACAATTTGTTCTAAAGAAGAAACTTCTGCCAAGGACAACCAAGAATCTTGTGACCCCAAGTGATAAAGCTACATGCTATTTTTATTGCAAGGAGTTAGGTCATTTCAAAAGGGAATGTCCAAAGCACCCTAAACACCGATGCTCAGAGTGCCATAACGTTGGACATAACCATGTCAATTGTCCCAACAGGACTCAAAGAGAGCTTGAACTTACTTGGTTTGAAATTGTACAAGTTTCAGTGACCCAGAATATACCAGTTACTTAGGAAAAACCTAGAAGATATCCATGAGATATAACTACAATAAACTCTTCTCTTGTAATCCAGAATCGGATAGATCTAATACAATAAGTTGTTGTTTCAAAAGACCGCATGTTTATGAGTGATTAGAGTAGTGCAATGGACGCATGGTGGGTTTTAACCCATAGGCCCTAAGCTCCATTAACTCTTGTCTTCCCCAATTCTTCTAAGATGAGGACATCTCGAGTTCTCTAAGGGGAGAGGATGTAACATTCCACATGGGAACCACCTTTCCCCCCCTTAATAATTAACAATAGTAAAAAAAAAATTACCTTTCTCTCCCCTTGGTCATTGACGATAGGTGGTGGGGGGAAAACAAAAAAGAGGAGGAAGTCAAATATGGCCGGAGATGTCGACATGGAGGAGGAGGTCGATGTGACAACATGGCAGGGAGAGAAGATGATGAGTATGAGGAGGAAGGAGGCAAGGACATGAAAAGAAGAGGAAAATCACTACTCCCACCACCATGCATAAAGCAGTAGCCATATTGGCTACCAAGATGGATGGGAGAGCCCCCATCACCTTCCCTAATAATACCTCTCCTCCCCTATAAACCCCTTTCCCCCTCCTTAAGCGGCTAGGCAAGGCTTCCTTATTATCCCCCCTATTTGAGTGAAGGAGGGCTTTACCACCTCTTGCCTCCTTGGTTGCCATGAGAGAGAGAGAGAGAGAGAAGAAGAAGAAGAGAAAGGCGAAGAAGAAGAAGAGGAGGGAGGGAGGGAGAGAGAGAGAGAGAGAGAGAGAGAGAGAGAGCCTTTTGAGAAAGTTCTCCCTTTCCCCTCCCAAGAGGGTGGGCACACGCATCTTTTTCCCTTTGTCTGCAAATCACTATACCTTTTTCCACGAGATTATTGTCGACGTGCAGCTTAATGCCTTTCCCATTTGGCCCCGCTAATTGGGTACAAGGCGCAGAAGTCTAGTGTGTTTTGCATCTAAGAGAGACTAAGATCGAGAATCACCCCCAAGCAGAAGATGTTGTGTGCAGATGGAAATCCCTCAACAAGCAACAGAGCCTCGACCGAGAGCACCAACGCCTATCCAAGTGCGATACCGGTCATAAGTAACATACTTTCAATTTGACAAATGTTTGCTTTAATTCCCACATGAGATGCATTAGATCCACATTATGTTGCATGAGAAAAGAATGCTAAAAGGGATAAATTTCATCCCAAGTATTTGAAAGATGGAATTTGTGAATTGCATGCATGAAACATATGTCAATGGTACACAAATTGATCTTGCGTTAAAGTCTTGCTAACATTACGAGCTATTAGTTTATTGGGATCTTGAAGTTAGGTGTAGCTAGTGCAAACAACAATCATTAGGATTATAACTATGATGCCTTGAAATCTGTCCAATATCTACTACATTTATCAATCATATTCGAAGTTGGGCTAGATGCAACAACAAGTTTTGGGAAAATGAAGGGCTCAAAGATTAGGAAACCCTAGGTCATTGTACTTGCTAAAAAGAAAGTTAAGTTATTGAACAATGTAGGTGACCTATAGAACTTACTTCGTGTACAATGTTGAAATCCCTAACATATGCCTTAGCCAAAGGGAGTGTTAAGTAATCTTACATAGAACCACTCCTGATCCCGAGGGGGAGAGCGAATATGCAATGGAAGGCTATCACGACTATTCCCACAATGTTGGAAAAATATATCATTGAGTTTTTGACTAATTTAACATTGTCTCTAAATGTTTTTTGCATTAAACTAATTGTTGGGATATGATTTGGATGATTATTCCAAGTGCTTATGCTTGATGGTAAATGCATGGCAGGGGTCTGTAATGACAAGTTACCATGGGAATAAACGAATGTTTCTTAGGAAATGATATCAGGGCTGAATGCCTTTTTCGTGCTTGATTCCTGTTGAGATTCAAGCTCTTAGTCTTTGGTCAGTTGTTTATCCTAGTTGAATAAGGAGGTTAAGTCACACTGAATTAACCATGATTAGATCTAGGTCTGTTGATTTTTTGTGTGTAGTACACACAATTGACTTTAGAGTGTGTGTTGATGGAATGAACTGAGAAGGGAGCATGTCTACTACCCTTCCTACCTGTGCTTTTGTCCATCTTTTGTGTGTTGATGGAATGAATTGAGAAGGGAGCATGTCTACTACCCATCCTACCTGTGCTTTTGTCCATATTTTTCTCTCTGAATTGTAATATGGCATTAGAGACAAAACTCATAAAAAAGTGAGGTATCTTTCTACTACATCCCAAGCTCTTACAACTAATATTGATTTTGGTACCTGGCGTGCAAGCTTCTCTTCTACTTTGTGTGGCATTGAAAAGGAGAAAGCAGTTTTGATACGGCTATCCTCCTCAGGCCAATTGTTTCTCATCAATGCATCCATCTACACTTTGACCACTGTGCTTGGGGGCATGAGAGTAGTGGGCCTTCTTTCTTCCAATGGCCATGACTGTTGTGTAGCATTCACATAGTCTATAAACTAAACCGTCATGCTGCTAGTGTCAATTTCATCAGCTGCCTCACCTCTAGTTCTTGCCAAAGCCTTGGAGAATCCTTCTGCTATTCATGTCTGAGTTCCAAAGAACATTGTAACCTTCTTCTGTGAAAAGTCTTCAGGCTCAGGCTCCAAAACTTCCATGACCACCTTTTTAGGAGCAACCTTCACAAGTGCTTTCTTCTTCTTGCCTCTAGAGAAATGCCAAATGATTCGAACAATAGAGAGCACCATTGCCGCCACAAAGAGGATTAAGAAAAGAGGACTCTCAAACAGATGGGTAATGGGAGGGGCCTGAATCATGGTTATGGTGTAGACCATTGAATGATTGCTTCATCAAGGAAAATTTGAGGGCCTTGCAAAATGCAAGAAGAAAAGAATTCTTTATGACTTGCAGGCTCTTGAATTTTTGTCAACGGTTTCACTGAATACGACCTAGCCTACCGGCCACAAGGGTATGCAAAAAGTTGAGAAAGGCTTGTTGAATCACTGTTGCACATGTGCCGTAAATCCAAGGAGCTGTAGTGAGGCTATGGGGACCAATTTACTTACTCAATCCAAGGCACAGGGAGCAGCTAAACAAGAAATCAGGAATGAAATAGCTTTGAATAGAAGCACAAACTCAGATCGTGCTTCGATCGCAAAGCACAATGACAGAAATAAGAAAAGGCTGCAAAGGGGCCTCAAGAGGATCTATGAGATAGGAGAGGATAGTGGTCACTAATAGAAAAAGCTGATGCAGTTCAAGCTATCGCTTATCGTTTGGATGACATTGCTTACACGATTGAAGTTTAGGACTGTGGACATCATATGTGTGCTGGCTACACATTTGCTCTATGTTGTCATAACAAATCCAATCTACCATAGTAGGTAATATCTGCAGGTGCACTGGCTACAGACCCATAGTTGATGCATGTAAAAGCTTTGCTGGAAACAATTTCTACAGGTCATGTTTACCTTGTATAGCAGGTCTCTCAATAGTCAGTTGAAGGAATACTAAGGGTTTGTTTCCTACATGTATTGGATCTTCTGCAATCATCATATCAGATTGGAATGCAAAGTTGTTGATTCATTGTAACTGCAATTGAATGGAAATAGAAGCACATGTACTGCTTGAAAATGCAAGTGGTTATTATTAAAGTTTTACAGTAAAAACTAGTTGCACTAAAGGTCGTTGAAGTATATTTCCTATTGGCATTTTGGAAAATTTATTGGTTTAATAAAGGTGAAATGCTGTGAGCATTAAATGCTCAGTTTTGAATTGATTTACTACAGTTTTTGTAGTGGAGCCGACTGTTAATAGTTTATGGCAAGCATATGTGGCATTGTTGCCCACCACCGTTTGTTTTCCATGAAAATAAGCACTAGCGCTTTAGGGACTTGCCGCTTCAAATTGTACTGATTGTCACCACCGCCTTTAACAAAATTTATTTTTCCCTTGATATTTGTAATTTTTGGCTATTTTTAAGCACTTCTCGGCATCAAAAATAATTTGTCACTTCTTGAGGACTCATGGGATAAAGAGGCAATTTACTTGCAGATATATCCCACAGCAAAATGGGGTTGCAGAAGGAAAAAATAGACATATTACAGAAGTTGCATGGGCATTAATGGCTGAAAAGAATATGCTCAAACATTTTTTGTCCGAGTCTATCCATACTACTGTCTATATTTTGAACCAAACCCCCATAGCTGCAGTTCATGGGATGACTCTTGAAGAATGCTTTACTAGCAAGAAGCCCGATGTATCGCACTTGAAGGTATTTGGATGTGTTGCATATGTTCATGTGCCAGATGAGCTACAGAAGAAGCTTGATCCAAAGGCAAAAAAATGTATTTTGTATTGGATTTTGTATTTTTGATGCTGATCACTCACTTTATGTAAGAAAGGGAGATGCAAGTTTGGTCATCATAGTCATCTATGTGGATGACTTGATTGTTACATGTGATAGTGAAAATGGGATTGTTGAAGTTAATGACTTCTTGAAGAAGAAGTTTGAGATGAAAGATTTTGGTGAGCTGAGATACTTTCTTTGTATTGAGGTGATCAGATGTGATGATGGTATATGGCTATCCCAAAGGCAACATGGCTTGGATATGTTATCCAAGTATGGTATGATAGCATATAAGCCTCTTTCAGTACCATTGGAGCAAAATGTAAAGTTGAGTGCCAACTTTGGGAATGAGATAGAAGACCCTACTATGCTTAGGAGGATAGTAGGGAGTTCGATTTACATGACTATCACAAGGCCAGACTTGAGCTATGTTGTTGGCCTTGTCAGTTAGTTTATGCAGCTGCCTAGAAAGCCTGATTTGGATGCAGTTAGATATATATTGAGATATGTGAAGTCCACTTTACATTATGGAATTTTTTATGAGGCAGGTAAAGATGTTCATGTCTTTGGATACACATATGCAAATTGGGTTGGAAGCTTGTCACGCAGAAGATCTACTAGTGGATTCATGTTTTCCCTTGGTAGTGCAGTAGTTACATGGAGCAGCAAAAAACAACCTACAATTTCTTTATCGAGTACAAAGGCTAAGTATAGAGGTGTTGCTATCGCAGCATGTGAGGTGGTATGGCTGAAAAAGTTATTAGGTGATTTGGATGTGAAGGGAGATGGTCTAGTTGTCATTCATTGTGACAACATGAGCAGCATACAATCAGCTAGGAATCTAGTGTTCCATGGTAGGACAAAACACATTGAGGTGCACTACCACTTTGTGAGAGAGAAGGTACTTGCACGAGAGATTGACTTGGTATATGTCAGCACACAGGATCAGATAGCTGGCATTTTCATAAAGGCATTGGGTGCAGAGAAGCTTCAAAAGTTCCAAATCTTACTTGGAGTTGCAGAGATAGAGTTGAGCTTGAGGGGGAGTGTTGAGATGGCAAGCTCAACATTTGCAGACATTGATGATGGACTGCCTGGCTAGATGGGTCCACACATCTACACTTAGCACATTAGTGGTCATTATGACACTCACATGGCCACTGCCTTATCACTTATTATATTTAGGTTGTTACACCTACCTACAGTTGGCAAAGATATAGCACTAGTCAATTAGTGTAGTCGGTTATGCATTGTTTGACTTAGAAGGCCACTTTCCTTTATGTTGTATCTTATCTATACTTTGTGTACATTGTATAGTGTGTGGAAGAAGAAGAAAAACCGGCAAGAAAACGTTTTGTCCCCCATCTCTCTTCTTGTGTTCTTGAGTGAGCTTCCTCTTATGTATACAGTGTGTGTTTTGGCACAACAACTCAAGCATCACGTGATTCTTAACAACTTTCATACGCAAGGGGGGAGGGGGTAGGGATGGTAATACATTGGGTTTAGGGACAAGCCCATCTAGATCCATTGTGTCATCTTTTACTACACCATGTGGCATGTGTATTTGCTATATTACTAATCCACCATCATTCACAATTGCAAGCTCATAATTCATTTCTAATAGATTTTGTTAGAGAAATGGCCCTTACATTTTCTCATGTGTTTGAATGACCAAATGTGCACCTATAGAACTAGTTGAACATTTCAACAAGGAAGCCAATATTCTGGTGACCTCCTCTATGGCAAGTATTCTTAAGATAGATACCATGAGCATGCGATTTCTCCATTCCTTGTGTGCTCCACATTTCCTAGGCCCCCATACTTGTCTAAATAGTATGATCCATGAATGTTCAATATATACTACAAAATATGGGCTCTTAACATTAGATTTATAATGCCAAATTATACTCATAAAATAAAATACAACAAGGGAAGTCTAATTGGTACCATGAAATGGGCCAAGTTTGTTTCCTTCCATGCATTGACAATAGATTTTGTGAAATCATCAACTACTTAATGGAATTTTGTTCATGTTGAAGGATTTGTGAAGGGTTTCAACATGAAGAACATAAGCTTATTAAAGAAATACCCAAGCATTCCTAATATTGTGATTTATTTCCAAGTCGGTATTGTTGAGAATCAAGCTCATATCTACTCTACTGACACTAGACAATTGTTGCTTAGCTGGACTAGACATGTGTGATATCTTTGACCTTGGAAAGCACATCTAGTCTTGTTTGGATGAGGAGAAAAGAAATTAGAAAGAAGGAAACTCACATATCTACTTCAATAGCCCATGAGGGCAACTCTTGGCTCATAAAATTTCGAGTAGATGCTCTTTTTCCAATGAAAAGATACATATTGTAAGCGACTATTGGAAAAAATATCTTGAAAAAATGAAGTGAACAAATGTAAGAAGATAGGGCATGCCACCAGTAAATGCCCTACCACCCCCTAAAGTACCAAAAGAATTGAGGACAAACTTTATCTCCGCAACTACTAATTGACTCTTCTAATTCTGTAAATCCTCTACCTATAACCACTCTTGTAGCATTATGTATAAAGGCATCCCATGTGATTGAGGAGGGAAAATTTTAACATATTTTGTAATCCAATGCCACTCTAGCATGAAGGGGGGGTGTTGAGTGATAGGCATGTGAACCCACTACATCCAAGGGTGGATAGGGATAGATGAGTGTAAATGGACTGGAGGGAAAAAAAACCCTAACCCTAGTCATCTAGAGGCTATTTAAATAGCCTAAAAGAAAAATTCAGTTGTACTTATGAGCAACTTACTAAGAAAGGTTTTGTTCTTGTTCTCTTTTCCCTCTCTTTTTCCTCTTGTGCGTACTTTCTCATACTACCATTCTAATATTTCAACACCATTTAATGCAAAAAGATGTATTAAATTTTAGAATTTCAACTTGCAATATGATTGGCTACCTTTTTTAGGGAAAATTTTTCCATTTTTGTAAGAAATTCAAAAATTCATTTCTTAGGTCAAATATAAATCCAAGTTGCTAATGTGCTGGTTAGAGGATGAAAAAGACTAGTTACTAGGGTGAAAGAAAAGGAGATGCCCTCCTTTTTAGATGGGGGCTACAACAAAAAGTAGGATGGAGCCTAGAAATATTGGAGGGTTAAGGGAGAAAATCATGGAATAATGATCATGGAAGAGAAACTAATCCAAGATTAAGGATCCCTAATCAATTTCTTACGATAGCATTTTTGAGTCCATATTTTTCCTAATGGATGTAACAACAACTTGTTATGGTATGTCTATTGGACAATTTATAGTAGGCTAGAACCACAAAGAAAGTGGCTAAAGACAATACATCATCTATGTCATCAGTGGTTAGCATCTCAAACTAATTGCGAAAAATGTTGCATTTTCAACAAAGTTGACATCCCAATTGACAAATAATTTCTTGGTGCATGGATCATACAAAGGATATCGTTTACCCTTCAAACTATAGCTAATAAAAATATATTTTATGGCTGTGTCATCGAGTTTTCCACAAAGCTCCTTCGAGACATATGCATAGGCTATGCATCCAAATACTTGAAAGTAATCAACCTTGGGTTTCTTTCCATGCCAAGCCTCAAATGGTGTGATCATTTTGAGTGATTTTATAGGTGTAAGATTTAAGATATGATTCACATTAAGATAAGATTTTAATATATATCCTTCACTAAGAAATTTGATCTCACAACACTTGTTGCTAAATATACTATCCCTTCATTAGTCATTTCACCTTAAGCACTAATCCAAGTGTACTTTTGCTACACAACATCCATGGATCTAATAGGACTCCTATTCCAAAGCCACTCAACACGACATAGTAGGATCCTCCTCTAGGCAATGCAACACAATAGGACCCTACTATACGGTAGGACTTTATCTATAACTATCAATATATAATGTTCTAAAAATATTTTTCTAGTTATTTTTTTCTTATCCATGCATATAGTGACCCTCTTTGATGACAAGGATGGACCTCGACCACACACTAGATTAATCTACGACTAGGATAGCCTCTTATCAACTCCCCACAAATCTACCACACTATCGCAAGGGCCTTTGTTGTGCTCCACTCAGCACCTACCTCGGCTTATATGGAGTCACATGAAACATCAATGTGGATGGGAAGGTTGTACCCCTTTGGAGGTGGTATCCTTCATCTACACTTCAAATATTTAGTGGAGCTTTATGTACCCAGAGTCCACATACTCTAGTTGTTTGTATCAATGGCACGTTTTAAGTGTTTGAAATAGTATCATTGTGTTTAATTTGTATTTTTGCAATGTAGATATCAACTAGAGCTTGGCAAAAAGTTTGTGATTGCCTTACTAGAGTGAGAGTTTGGAGCTAGAGGAGAGTGTTGATGAAGATGGCATAGGTTCTATGACAACACCAGGAAAATGCATGGTTAGTGTCTCTTGCATGAGAGAGAGAGAGAGAGAGAGGGGGGAGGGAGGGAGGGAGGGAGGGAGGGAGAGAAGGAAAGAAAGATCCATTAACATCATTTGAAGAGGCCAAAATTGACCTATAGGACAAATTAGATAATTTGATACATTGCATTTTAGGCATTAGTGCCATATGGTCACAAAGTGATATTGAGCCTAATGAGTTTTCTATCTATATTTGGCAGGTCACTTTAGCTTGTAAAGATTTTTTCATATAGGTTCTTCCTTGGCCTTCTCTTCCTTTATACTTTGTAGCTATTCATGCAACTCCTTGATTTTTTTCTTTTTCTTGATCATTTCATGTTTCATTTCTATGAACTTACCTTGGAATTATTTAAATTCTTGTAGTAAGTACGACCCCCATGGTGATGGTTTTACTATTGGTGTTGGGATTGAAGATGTCTTGGAGACTAACTACTATAGCAAATGTCTTCTACTTTAGTGAGTCCCCCAGACATGTAAGTCCTCTTTGACACGTCATTATTGTAGGTAGAAATGTCATATTAGGCCATAATTCCATAAAATGCACAATGAGAAAGGTAATCAAAAATCACAGGATAATGAAAGTTTGATGATCGTAAAATTATTCCTAGTAAGTCTAGCATGAAGATTGAAGAGATAAAGGTAGTGTAGATTGAGTCTGATGATCACTGTATTGTAGGCTGCTTTGTCTCTTCATGCTACTCATTTGATCGATGCTTCATCTACTTAGTCTCTGTGTTGGCTGCTTGATTCAGGGGCTTTTTTCCATGTTACTCCACATCGAGATTGGTTTCATACCTATTGCAATATTACAGGTTTTCAAGATTTTCCTTATGTTTGACTAGAAATCCCTTTGAATGCTCTCTATATATATATCTTCCTTTAAATCACCATTAAGAAAAGCAGTTCTCACATCCATTTGGTGAACATCCAAATCAAACTCAAGAGTAAAAACTAACAAGACCCAAATATTAGTAATACTAAGAAAGTTTCCTGACAATCAACTCCTACAATTTGTGAGAAACCTTTGGCAACTAGCCTTGCTTTAAATTGGCCAAGTGTTCCATTTGATTTTCTTTTAGTCTTATAAAACCACTTGCATTTAATAGTAATATGTCCAGGAGGTAACTCAACTAGAACCCATGTTTTAGAGAGAAGAGATTCATACTTAGCTTCCATGGCCTCCTGCCATTGTTCCTTTTGTGGGGATGACATGGCATCACTATAAGAGACAAGGTCTTCATAAATATTGAGATAATTCGCAAGAATATCAACATCATAAACATGACAAGTACCATGATCATTATCAATTGGAAGATCAACATAAAGATCAATGCCAAGGTCATTATAAGTAATAATAGGTGCAGGTTGTGAATCTTGATTTGAAGAGTCAATATTATCCAGTGAAGGAGGTTCATCATCATATAGAAAAGGAAAAGAAGTGAGTTATGACTTTGTATCATTGACATCCTCTAGTGACCACGTTTGCGCAACATCTTGCTAAGACCATGTGCTGCCCATAAGTTGCTCATTGAAAATGGCATCATGATTTATGTGATTACTTTCTTGGAACATGGATCATAAAACTTGTATCCCTTAGAAAAATTTGAATATCCAATGAAAATAACTTTCAAACTGGGAGGATCAAGTTTTCTATGAGTCTCTTTGGGTACATGAATATAAGCAATACATAAAAAGTTCAAAAATATGAAAGAGGAGTTTTACTTGTCCAAGTAGTAATTAGCTTTTTACTAGAAGGAGCAATTGTTATATGAAGATGATTTTGCACAAATATTGTTGTTAAGACTTCTTTAGCCCAAAAATATCAAGATAATCTAGAATGAATGAGCATACATCACATGGCATTAAGAATAGTCATGTTTTTACATTTAGCAATATCATTCTATTGAGGAGATTAGGGAACCATGTATCATCAAAATCATTTGAAATGTATTCTCCACCATTATCACTGTGAAGTTTCTTGATGTGACAACTAGTATGATGTTCTACAGCTTTTTAATATTTCTTAAAAGATAATAAAGCTTTTTATTTGTATCACAAGAGAAAAATAGTGGTGTATCTTCAGAAGTCATCAATAAAAGTCATGAAATACTGATATTGAGGTTTTGATGGAGGAAAAGGCCCACAAATATCTATGTGAACAAGATCAAGAAAATCTCTAGAATGAGTTGTGGTGGAAATTGAAAAGGGTTTGTGAAAATGCTTTCCAAGTGCACAATATTCACAAATACCCATATGAGGACAAGATTCAAATTCCATACCTTGAACAAGGTCACATTAATAAAGATCGACAAGCTTTGAGAAATCAGAGTGAACAGAGCGATGATACCATATTTTGATGTTATGATTGCTAGGAGCTGTAACAACATTTGCAACATCTTCATTTAAAGATAACTCAAAAAGATTACCATTTCAAGGAGCAACAGTGATGGTTTGGCCATCTTTCTCTATGCGATAGTTGGTATGGTCAAAACTAACAAAGAGACCAAGGTTCACAAGTCTTGCAACTGAAAGTAGATTCCTTTATAGATCTAGGACATGTAAAACTCCACATAGAATTCTTGTTGAAGAAAGAGTACCGAGATATAAATCACCTATACCTTTGACTTGGCAGGTTGTGTCATTAGCAAGATAAACCAATTTCTCAACAGGAATAGAATGATAATTATGTAACCATTGGGACTAATATGTGATGTTTCCCGTAGCACCAGAATCAATAGTAAAAAGAGATCCATCACGAACATGAAGTAACCTTTCTGGAGAGATAGAATAACTCAAAAATTTTCTTCTTCATTAGTATTGTCATGTGTATCAGCATATGCTCTATTACGATTTGAATCAAAACACCACTTGAAACATAGATGGGTTGGATGATCACTCTTTTTGCAGTAGTCACAATGAGAATAATCTCTAGATAAATGCGGTTGTTTATTTGCAATCATCTCTAGTGTGACCATTTCTATTGCAATAAGAACAATGTTTATTATTATAAAACTTAAGACAAGAGAAGTTACCACCACGATTACTCCTACGTGTAGAGTGTCGAAAGAAACGCCTTCAAGAAAGTAATGCTTGGTCCATTTTTTCTACATGTGTGTCCTCTTGTGAGATCATAATTGTTTCTTGATTTGTATGGCATCATTCATGTCATTGTGAATATTCAATCAACAAAGATATACAAGCTTGATCAAAATTGATCCCATATTTGTTTGATAATATGGTAACAATATTATCATAAGTAGGATCCTTTACAATATCAAGAAGCTATGTTACCAATTGCTTTCGTGGAATAGCATCACTAGCAAAACAACAAGTTGATTAATAATGTTCTTGAATGATTTGATATGTGTTTTCATAAAAGAATCAATATTGTATTGTAACTCAATGAGCTGACTACAAAGATAAAGTATTTCAATAATAGATTTCTTCTCAAAATTTGCTATCAAATACACCCATATAGCTTGTGAGGTTGAAAGATTATATACATGAATCATAAGAGATCCTTTAAGAGCAGAAATAATATATCAATGAGCTACTTTGTCATGTCTGACCCACTCATTATAAATAGTTTGCCACTCTCTTCAAAGATAGGTCTCAATTACAAGGGTATTATCATGACCCTAATCAATTGGTTGAGGCAGACATTCATATTTACCAAGAACAAGATCATACAAGTCATTGCCTTCAAGTATTAGCAACATCTTTACTTTCCACTCAAGGAATCCTTGTCCTTGAAAGGGAGGAACGGAATATTGTCCAAAAGAAAATCCGTTCATGATTATTGAATTTGACATAGCGGGCTAAGAGAATACGTACAATATAAGATCACAAAATCTGCACATCATATATGAAACGACGAAACAAAAGTGTAGCATAACAAATTGTATGCAGAAGCTATGTTTTAAGGAAAGACGTTTAGTTAACAAAATGTAGTCCAAAAGAAAGAGACCCAAGATAGATGAAACCTGGGCAAGAATAAAGTGACCCAAAATAGACAAAATGTGTGAGAGAAGAAATCAGTCCAACATAGACAAGAAATATGAACAACACTCAAAAGTTATCGCCTTTACTTTTTGGCCAAGAATAGATGAATATCTGGCTAATTTTGGTAGAAATGTAGAAATGCAAGAGTGAGTAATTGTGACGAAACATGTGTTGTAGAAGTCCGCAAGAAATGCTATTATCCTATTTATTTTCCTGAGTTTACCTGAACTAACACAACTTTTGACACAAAACTCCAAATTGAGCAGGGATTTGATAAGAAGAAATCTTGTGATTCCTAGCACATGACAAAAATTGGTTTTCTTGAGAAATGCACTTCCTTAAGAGTTTTCCAGATAGAAACTTTTAGGGTGTTCAAGCAAGGCATATTTACAATTCAACATATCTACAATCTAAATGATGATCGAGAGAACTTCTTCTATGCTTAAAATTCATAACATAAGATGCTGATAACATACACGATACATAAAATTTAAGTGTGAAAAGGACATGAATCAATAATTGAAGAGATACTACATATATATACATCTTGATTATCTTCTTCAAGGAATGTAGTGAATTGTGATAGCTTTGATGCCATGTTGAGATGTAGAGAGAGAAGATATGTAGAGACACGAGAAGGAGAGAAGAGACACACCATATACACTCCCAAATACTACATCATATTGATCACAATCTACATATATATAGGTGAGACCTAGTCTAGATAGGGTGAGCTATATACAGCTCCAACATCTACTAGGGGATAAATGATCGGTGGTAGTCAGTAATTTCAATCATTCCTAAACTATCAAGTTAAATTTCTGATAACAATCAACTCTATGGTCTTTGCAGGTCTAAGTTGCAACCTAGATTGCTTGGCAACTAGATATTGGCGTTAGCACATATTGGAGTGGTCAAAATGGTAAAAACTTGTGTTCTCAAAAACCTATTTGAGTGGTAGGTTTGCTTGTTCAAGTCCTAGATTTGGCTGTCTGAGTGTGCTCTATGACCATCCGAGTGGTCAAACTCAGACTCTAATGAGGGGTGTCCATCCAAGTGTTAGCTTCTAAGGAAAGGTCAAAAATTTCATTGGAAAAGGAAGCATCAAAAAGCAATGAAGAAATTGAAGCAACTCTTAAAATCTACTTCTACATTGAGAAAGGCTGATTATTCACATGAAAGCCTATCATTATTACTGTTGATACAAGCCCAATCGGGATTGGATGGGAAATTGGGCAAGATGATGAGGAAGGACAAAGATATGCAATTCGCTTTGGTGCTAAAGTATTGGCTGAATGACAGAGAAGATATCCACAGGTTAAAAGAGAATTATGGGGAATTGCGACAGCCCTTAAATGTGATAAGGAGTATTTTATGGGTGCTCATGCAGTCATTGAGGCTGATTGTTTGTCGGTATTGGGTATGATTACTAGTTGTGCTACCCCGGACATTTCTATGCTCCGGTGGATTCCATACATCAAATCTTTGAGCCCTGCATTTCAGCATATTGCAGGAAGAGATAACCCAGTGGGACAGACATGTTATCTCGAGCACGCTATGAGAATGAAGATGGGATGATGGGTGAGGAGGAAGAAGATGACTTTATTATGGCTGAAAATGATGTTGTAAGAGTGAATTTAGCAATGCAAGGTGTTGCTATAGCATTAACAGAAGCTTGGAAAACAAAGAGAAGACAGTTTAGATGTTTTGCATCTTGTGTAGAAGTGTTTTTGGAAGACAAATATGCAGGAGAGTGGTTGAGAATTGGTCAATATCTCAGTACATTAACAAAGAGAGATGAATGGTCAGATGAGGAGTTTAAGAAGGTCAAGAGGAAAGCCTATGGATTTTTCTTAAAAGATGGATACTTATGAAAACATGCTAAAAAGAAACAAGGTATGCCATTGCGAGTTTTGGGTGACAGAGCTTCACAAGTAAAAGTAATGCAAGAATTTCATTAAATATTATGGGCTGGTCATAGAGGTGTTTGGGGTACTTTTACACAAATCAAAGAAAGATATTGGTGGCAGGGTATGTATAAGGATGTTGCTCACTTTGTGGAAACATGTACGACATTTCAAATGTATTCAACTGTGAGACATCGGGATGGATTGCAACCCACATATCCATTGTCTCTTCATTTTAAGTGGATGGTGGATTTGGTCACAATGCCTACAGGCCTTTGGCAAATGAGGTATCTTGTGCTTGCTCGTGAAGACTTGACTAATCAAGTGGAAGGGAGAGCTCTACGTACTAAGACGAAAAATTCCGTATGTACTTTTCTCTTAGAAGAGATCTTTTGTCGATATGGCTGTGTGGGAAAAATTACAGTAGATAGGGGTGAGCTAGATGCAGATGAAGCTCATGATTTCTTTGCACGGTTTGGGATAAAGCTTGCTTTTACTTCAGCCTATAACCCTGAAGGAAATAGCAAAAGTGAAAGAGCTCATCCACTTATTGTGAAGGCATTGGCAAAAGCATGTGGAGAGAAGGTAAAGGAGTGGCCACGATTGCTCCCTTATGCTTTGTGGGCTGACAGAACAACTCATAGTTTGTTACAGGATATATGCCTGTAGAATTGATGTATGGTCAAAAACCTATCATGCCGATAGAAGAGATGACTGTCACATGGAGTGTGTTACCTTGGGCGGAGGAGTTGAATCGAGAGGATTTGTTGGCCTTATGCATTAGACAGTTGGAAAGAAAGTCAGAAGACATAGAGGCAGCAATTACAAAGTTAAGGGCAGCAATGATACAGAACAAAAAACGGTTTGACAAAAGACATAGACTGAGACCAAGAACCATACAAGATGGGGATTGGGTATTGGTTTATGATAACAGTTTAGATAACCAGCATAGTGCCATGTGTAAAGTTTTCAAAAGATGGTTTGGACCCTATGTGGTAAGATAGGTGTTTGATAATGCTACTTATGCATTAAATGAGCTGGATGGGACAACCATAAAACTTCCGATAGCAGGGAAAAGAATCAAATTATTCAAAAGGCAGGAATCTACTGCCTATGAGTTGCCAGAATTGGAAGAAAATAGTGGCCATGATACAGGGGATAGCCAGGAAGATATGGAAGATGAAGAAGTAAATTATATGGTTGCAGAGGATGAGGAGGACTCAAAATCCAATGACAACTAGGATTTTGTCACATACCGGAGGATGTGCAAGTTCAGAGGGGGTGGATGTTGTGATGTTATGAGGACATAGTGTGAAAAAGTATGGAATGCATCATCATCCGACTTCTCTATTGATCTAGAGAGTCAATGTGATCTGAGCCATTAGTACTAGTGTGAGTTGCATGGATTATCCAAAAATACTGGATTTTTGGATAATTTTAGTCTATTTTTTATATTATTTATTGTAAAAATCCAAAAAAGTTAAAAAAAGATTCTAGATTAGGATGGCATGCAAAAAGCTAGTTGTTTTTTCAGCCAATTAAGAGATTTTTCATAAAAAAGATAGATTGACAAAATCGTGCGTGTCGCGATCGATGTAAACAGGCTGAAAACTGTAGATTGAATTGAAAGAAGAAGGAGTGATCTAGGATATCCGTGAGCAAGTGTCCTGTGGTTTTACCTTCCTTTCAAAGCCAACGGAGCTATCGGATTTGGGTTCCGTGTAGCAAAGAAAGAGCTGATTTTTCTGATCCACGTTTTTGGTCTACGAAGGAGCTCCAGGAGAACTAATACTTGGAGATTGCTTCTGAGTAGTGCAAAGATTCCAGGTTCTTTCAATAGATATTGATTCAATTCATTGTGATTTGTTTTTGTCGTGTTTACCACTTGGGTATTCTCTATCTTGTCTTCCATCTCCTATCTCTACTTCCTTCTACTTTTGATCCCCGGTGGATTTGACCTTTCGACAAAAACCCCTCTGACAACATGTCCATCTATCGGCTTTCCAAGGACGTTTTAGCGATCCATCGAGAAATGAATCTAGCATCGCTGCTCAACACTCCCATGGGATATTCTGAGGTTTGACACCTAGGGTTTATCGAGTCCGCCTCGCAACAGAATGTTCGTGGCTCAACCCACTTGGATCAACCTGAAATCTATGTTTCTAGGGGTCAAGGTCTTTTGACAGTATTCCAGCGTCTAATTTTGAACATCCTACTTTACGTAGAGATACCCAATCTGAAGTACACCCACGCAGCACTTGGTTCAAGGAGAATGGAAAATGAGAGGGATGTGCCACTCAACCTCTCTACCTATAAGGCATTGTCCCATCCCAGCCCCCTAAAACGGCATCAATGAGGTTCTAACCTAACTTTACCTAAGGTCAAACGACAAAAAAAAAAACCTTGTGAGAAGCCTCCCAGTTATCTGGGACCTCCCTACCATAGGACAGACCTGTCAAGAATTTCGCCCACCGCTTCCCTTGATAGCTTTAGTTTTCTAATTAGATCCTACCACATTTATGTGTGACATTTAAAATCAGCTTCATTAATTAAGCCTTTTAGGGAACAGGGTTCGTTCGGGTAATTTACAGCACAGACTCGAAAAAAAAACAAGTAGTCCTTTTGAAAAACAAGTTCCTTAACTTATCTTCAAGTTTCTTTGTCTCTTGCCTATATAGGAGAATTATGTATCCCTTCTGTCCAACACAAGTATCCAGTCCAAATCACATGGCACCATAATTTCTATCTAGTATCTAGAATATGATCTTCCAACGCCTCCAGACGTTGGGCTCACGGCAGTCTACAGCTCTCGTTTGGGACTCGGTAAGGGGTGTTTAGAGCTCCACTGACCCCAAGCAACCTAGGACTGAGACCCACTTTCTGTGGCTGGCCTTTTAACCACTCGACCTTCCTCTCATGAATCGAGCAGTGCCCTCTTGCGTTGAAACGTGGCGTGACCTTGAAGATGATTCGCCCGCACAAAATATCATTCCTTAATTAATCTAGTTAAGAACCAAGCACAATCAAGGAAATCATCCTAATATCATCTTCCAAGAAGGGCATTCCTTTATGGAAACTTGTCATTATAGACCCCTGCCATGCATTTACTATCAAACACAAGCACTTGGAATAATCATCCACAACCAGTTTAATGCAAAATCATTTTTTAAGATGATGTTAGATCAATTCAACAAAAAAAATGATAACATTTTCCAACATTGCAAAAACAGTCGCGATAACCTTCCATCGCATACTTGCTCTCCCCCTTGGTCTAAGCAATTTCATGCAAAATCTACTTAACACTTTGGCTAAGGCACATGCGAAGGTCTTATAAAACTATGAGAGAAAAAAAATTCTATAGAGCACTTATATTGACCAACAACCTAACCCTCTTCTCGGCGAGTTCGAAAGCATTGGCCATTCCTTTGTCTCAGGTTTCCCTTGAGCTCTCTACTTAACTTTGAGGCACAGAGTTGTCTGTATCTAACCCACCCCCCATATTTGGATGGATAAACATAGTGCTTATCGGGTAGATCCCAAGGAAACTTAGTCTCTAATCCTTATGGTCATTGAACTTTGTACTAGTTAAGCACAATGTCAAGATTTCCAATCTAATGGCATGAGCTATTAGCAAGAGTTTGGCCAAGGTTTAGAGCTTCATAAATGAATCTCTTCTAGGATAAGTTGCTTGCCATGCAATCTATCAAACATGCGAGTTTCAAGTTGCAAGGACGGAAAAACTAACAATGCTTGAGTCTGTTATGAATTCATCATACGTCATTTAAATACAATGGTCTTCAGAATCTCCTAATATACACATTTGGGGAATTCAATCTGTCGAATACTTGGGATGCAATTTATCCTTCTTAATTTCCTATCCTTGTATGGATCTAAGGCATCTCATGAGGGACTCAAAGAAAGAATTTATCAAACTAGAAATACGTTACTTAATGATTGGTACCATGGTTGGACAGGTGGTGATGTCCTCACTCAAGGATTATGTCACGGGATTGCAATCTGGGTGTGATAAATTTTGATTGGGTGCCATCCCTGCTCTCTTCTCTTTTAGATGTGCTTTACATAGGACTTCTGCATCTTGTATTCTATTGGCAAGGGCCAATTGGGGAGCAAGATGAGCTTGCAGTCGAGAGATAATCATGAGAAGTGAAGTATCGGTCCACAGCCAATGGGAGAGAAGGTATGTGTGTGGAATCCCTCTACAGAGGGGAAAGGGTCCTTCTTATTCTTGTTCTTCTCCTCTTCTCCCTCTCCTTATCTCTCCTTCTTCTTCTTCTTCTTCTTCTTCTTCTTCTTCTTCTTCTTCTTCTTCTTATTCTTCTCCCTCTCTCTTCCTCTCCCTATCTCTCTCTCTTCTACTTCTTCTTCACTTCTTCTCCTCTCTCTCTCCCTCTCTTCTTCTCTTATTCTTCTTCCCTTCTTCCCCCCTCTCTCTCTCTCTTCTTCTTCTCCTTTCTCTCTCACTCCCTCTCTCTGTCTCTCTTCCTCTCCCTCTCTCTCTCCCTCCTCTCTGGTCGGCATCAATTGGGGGGTGGGGGGGCAAGAGGTGGTCTATCTCTCTTCCCCTTAAGGGGGGGGGGGGGGGAAATGGTGGTGTTCACCATCCACCATCTATCAGTTGGCATGGTGGATAGGTGGCTAGTCGAGGGCCTAGGGAGGGGTGGTAGGCCTGTTGCCTCCCCCTCCATGTCGATTTGATCATGGTGGCTCAACGTCATCATCCCCCCTGCCATCTATTCGGTGGCTTTCAGTGGTGACTAGGGGAAAATAAAATATTTGCATTTTCTTAAATAAAAAGGGGGGGTTATGTGGAGAGGGGCGGAATGTTACATCCTCTCCCCCTTAGAGAAGTTGAGATGTCCTCATATCGGAAGAACTGTGGAAGACAAGCATTAATGGGGCTTAAGGCCTGTGGGTTAGGACCCACCATGCATCCGCTACACTACTCTTAATGACTCAAATAGTGCAACTCATATTATTGCAATCAATCGTAAGTACAAGAGTAGGGTTTATTTCTAATATAATTTTTGTTACATATCAATAGAACTTCTTAGATTTCTAATCATGCTGAAGGGGTGTAGTAGGCTCTAGGTCTTTGTCTTCATCTAACTTCTCTATATATCCATAGATCGCACTTGTGTAGCCTCGTTTCCTTGGGGGTTCACTATCTTTTGGACTTAGGTCAAGACAATTAGTTTGGATATGTCCTAGCTCATTGCAGTACAAGCATTGACAGTAGGGACATCTCTTACAAATGTGCCCCATCTCTCCGCATGTGTGGCATCTCTTGCCTTGATCTCGAAAAGCATCATTGTCACAATTGCCCAAATTAAGTTCTTAGGCGACTGACTTTTCTCAAAGTAATGCATCTTGCAAGTTTGTTGGATGCATTGCTTCTAGCTTCTAGATGGTGGTTTAGAGGAGTGTTCAAGCCATGGCAAAACTTGGATACTTGATGCGCAATATCCATAAGCAATGCGTATGGACTTACCCTTATAAAATGGATTTTATAAAATAAAATAAAATTCAAGTGGCTGAGTCAAGAAACAACAACTCAATTGGTTAAGGTAAGCAAAAGCAATAATCCTCAATGAGTTTTAGCATGAATTTACCCATTCCAATGCAATGAGAGTGAGGCAAAATGACTATGAAGAGTTGGACAACAGACAAGCATCAAATTGATCTCCTAATGCCTACTTGAGCTCTTGCATTCTCTCAAATAATTGGTTATGGCTCAGCAAGAGGATGAATTTGAGAGAAAAGTAGTATGGTCAACTAGAGCAGTAAGAAGCAACCTATAGTTGCACTCTCTAGTACTAAGGCATAGTATACAGGTGTTGCATTAGCTGCATGTGTGGCAACATGGCTCATGAAGCTTCTTGATGACTTGGACATGTAGAAAGTCAAGCATGTCATGTACACTCTAATGTGACAACATGAGTAGTGTGCTCCTAGCCAGTAATCTTGTCTATCATGCTAGGACTAAGCACATTGAGGTACACTATCACTTTATCAAGGAAAATGTGATTGTAGGTGACATTGATTTGGTCCATGTGAGGACAAAAGACCAAGTTGCAGATATCTTACCAAGTCATTGGGCAAAGATAAGTTTGTGCATTTCAGAGAGCTACTTGGAGTGAAGTACCCCACTTGAGCTTGAGAGGGAGTGTTGAGATTCAAGCTCTTAGTCTTTGGTCAATTGTTTATCCTAGTTGAATGACGTTAAGTCACACTCACTTAACCATGATAAGATCTAGGTCTGTTGATCTTTTATGTGTAGTACACACAGTTGACTTTAGTGTGTGTGTTGATGGGATGAACTAAGAAGGAAGCATGTCTGCTACCCTTCTGCCTATGCTTTTGTCCATCTTTTTCTCTCTGAATTGTAATAATTCCTAAATGGATTAATTAAGGAATGATATTTTTCATGGATGGATCATCTCCAAGGTCGCACTGCAGATTACCCCGAGAGGGCACTGCTCGATTCACGAGCCGAAGGTCGAGTGGTAAAATGGCCAACCACGGAAATTGTGTTTCACTCCTAGGCCGGTTGGGGTCAAGTGAAGCTCTAGACACCCCTTTCCTAGTCTAGAACGGAGGTTAATACTATCATGAGCCCAACGTCTAGGGCATTGGAAGATCCTATTCTAGATAATGGATGGAATTTATGGTGCCATGTGATTTGGACCGGGTACTTCTGTTGGATAGAAGAGATACATAATTTCTCTTGTACGAGTAGGAGACAAAGATTAACATTGTCGTCGTGTTGGGGGTCAAAGGTCTACCACTGAGGTTTAGAGCAGAAGACAAGTGAGAGATCCAAAGGAGAGAGAGGAAAAAGTTTGGGGTTTGATGGATTCTCGAGTTATGGAGAGAGTAAATGAAATAGAGAGTAACCAATATCTTACATAGCCGTGTCATACAAGTTTACCATAATAAACTTGGATCCGATTACATCAATAACCATGAGGTTTATGCATAAATCTATTTCAGATTTTGTTCCATTTCCTACAACAAATTCAAGCTCTAATTCCCTCCATTTCATGAAGATACATGAATTGAGACTACAAGATATAAGGTATAGAGAGATAGAACTCATTACAACTAACATAGAGTCCAAAGGATGATAAAAATGCTTCAGTGGAACCACAAATTTACTTCAACCCTACATTAAAATAGTAATTTCCAGCCCTCAAACTTGACTCATAAATGTATAAAAACTCATGAGAAAGTCTCTCGTTACAATCTCAACCAATGCCCTATTGTTTCGGGAGCATTGTCTACACAAGGAAGTGATTAGATTTCAAGAAACGCCTTCAAATGAATGACTCATAGGTAGAAGACTCTCTTCATTTGCAGAGCTTGATACATTTGCCGGCTATTGGTATCTTGATCATGGTCCCATCCATTTCAGCCAAAGTGTAAGTAGCATTATCATGTACTACCTTCACCACATATGGTCCAAACCATCACTTGGCTAGCTTCTTATGAGCACTATATTGATTGTCCAGACTGCTATCATAGACAAGTACCCAATCATTCTCTTGGATACCTCTTGGATGGAGTTGATGACACTTGTCAAACCTCTTCTTATTCTTCAACCTTGCTGCCTTCAGCCTTTCAATGGCTGACTTGACATTCTCTGGCCTTCTTTCAAGCTACCTTATTATGCACAAAATCAACAGCTCTTCTCTATTTATGCCTTCATCCCAAGGTAAGATACTCCATGTGATAATAGACTCCTCAATAGGCATAATAGGTGGCTGCCCATACATTAGTTCAGCTGGCATATAACCTGCCACTGCACAAAGGAAAGGTAGGCTGAAGCCCATCTCTGTGCTTAACCATAGAGTACATTTGACAAACAGTCTCAACAAAAATCTCAATGTCTTTATACATGTTTTGCCACCAAAATTTCTCTTTTATCTTGGCAAAAGTGCCCCATATGCCTCTATGGCCAACCAATAGGCTTTCATGAAATTCTTGCATGACCTTTCTTTGAGTCTTCTTGTCTCCTGAGACACGAACATGCACTCCTCCTTTCTTCTTCTCATGCCTCCAAAGGTAGCCATCTTTGAGAAAGAAGCCATAAGCCTTTCTCTTGATTCTCTTGAACTCTTCATTAGTCCAATCTTCCTTCTTCGTCATAGTGCTCAAGTATTGGCCAATTTTTAGCCAATCATCTACACAATATTCTTCCATAAAATGAGAACAAACTAAAACAAAGCATTGAGCATGCTGTCTTTCAGCTGCCCACCGTCTTTCCATGGTTGTTTCTTCATTCTTTGCTGCTGTAAATTCTGTTATAGCAGTAGTACACCTCCTATACTTGCTGTAATGATTGATGTACTTGCACTTATGGCAGCTATACCATCATTAAGAATAGCTGTACATGTTGTTTTCTGATTTGAACCTCCAATTACAGCATCATTTTCAGCAAATATACACTCTGTTACTTCCTCATCCATCATCTCTTCTTCATCTTTATATCTGGCATGCGAAAGCATGTCAAGAACTGGATTATCTCTTCCTGCAATATGTTTCAAATCAGAATTTAAGGATTTAATATAGGCTATCCATCTTAGCATAGCTATGTCGAGAGTGAAACAGTTGGCAATCATGCCCAAGAGTGGAAGACAATCTGTTTCAACTACTACATGTGCATCCTTGAAGTACTCCCGATCACACTTCAATGCAGTTACAACTCCCCAAAGTTCTCTTTTAATTTGAGCATACCTTCTTTGACTTTCATTAAGAACCTTCGCTCCCAAGCAAATTACATACATGTTGCCCTCAAGATCATCTTGACCAACAGCCCATCCTATCCCAATAGGACTTGTGTCTATCGTGAGTATGATAGGTTGTCCATTAGAGTAATTAGCCCTCTTCAAGGTGGGAGCTGAAATTAGCAATTTCTTCAATTTTCGAATAGCTTGAGTATGCTCTTTTTCCCACATAAACCTTTGGCCTTTTCTTTACACTTGATAAAGATTTTCAGCAACATGAGTGAAGTGTGGGATCCAAATAAGATAGAAAACACATGCTCCAAGAAATCTTCTCACCTCCGAAACATTTGTGCATATTTCTTGCATTTTGCTGATAGCATCAATCTTGATTGGAGAAGGCTTTTGGCCATATGGGCCACACATATGCCCAACCACAAGAACTTCTTCAACTCCAAAAACAGATTTAGCTCTTGAAAGAGTAAGATGGACTTCTTCCAATTTAGACAAGATTTGAGCATAATCATTAATATGATTGGAAAAAAACTTGCGGCATCCAAGCTCATTGAGCTCTTCATTCTTCTCATGAATTTCACATCCTTTGATCAGTACATCATGAAGGAAAGGAAGAGTAAGTTGGGGAATATAATCTCTCAATACTTTGTGCATGGCATTCATCACGTGAACCACTGAATTTGTAGCTCCTTGGGGTAGAGTACACATGCGGACTAAACCAAGAGGCGTCTTCATTGTGGTAATGTCCCGGCTTTCCAAAGCAAGCTGAAATTGGTCATAGCCTGAATATAGATCACCAATGGAATAAATTGCTCTACTTGCAAAAGCCTCAGTAAATTCATCAACAATTGGACCCGAACCAACATTTCTAATAGTGACTTTATTGACAGGCTGTAAATCTTAAATGAATCACAAAGATCCATTCTTCTTAGGCACGGTAAACCATCAGTTAGAATACAGAGCTGAAGATGGCTCCAATATTCGCATCTTTATCTTTTCATTTAAAAGCTCCAATAACTTAGGAAAATGGGCCCTTGGTACCATAATTGGCCTAAGATTCCAAGGGATGTGTGGGACCATGAAAATCACCATTGGCGCCACAAAACTTGGATCCACATAGTCAATTTCATGAGGCTGAAATGAAAAAGCTTTTCCATGTTTCTTTAATATCCGCATAAAAGAGTGCTTTTCAGTTGGCAAGAGAAAAGATTCTTCACCAATTTTTAGCTCCCGTAAGCTTTCAGCTGTAAATTAGTGACCAATATCTTTGGGGTCACGAAGACTTGGCTATTTGGATGCCCTTTCAGCTAGTCCCTCACTTTCAGGAGGTAGTGGAGTTGCCACCGGCTTGATCTTCTTGTCAACTGTCTTGTACTTTGTTTCTACTCTCGCCTCATCCCTGTTTGGCTGTCCAAAAGCTTCATGATCAGCAAATTCTTGAATTATGTCATAAATATCCAATGTACATACCTATATGGACTGATTTTTAGCTTGATTTTCTGCATGAACAACTGCATGTATTTTAGCCAATGTATCATTATAAATCAGCCCATAAAACAGTCCTAAAATTTCTTCATTTTCAGCCAAAACATCAACTTGCTTTAGCTCATGTTCCACATGACATAAATGCTTTCTTTCAGACCTATTCATGGCTGAAAACTATTTATAATAGCCCACACTATTGGCTATAAATACTTGCAAATCAGCCTTTGACATAGCCCCCTTTACATGTGGAGGGAGACAAAGGGGAGGGCATAGTCATTTTGTTTGTGCGATGTAGTGGCATATTCAGTGATGTAGAAACTGGGATGAGAAGGGGAGGGGAGCAAGGGAGCTTCTTGGTGGATAATAGCACATATGTGATATTGTGAGGGGTTCAAATCCTTGCAAGCTTTGCTGCTCAGACCTTGCCATGGGGGAGTGTGGAGGTGCCATGTGTCCCATCCCCCTTTTCTAAAACCCTCCTATAGTAATACGTGGCAACCCCTTGTGCTCCCCCCACAAAAAAAGAAAAATGAAAAGACATGGGTATCACAACAGATCCGCCACCCACTTGCTTACAAAAATTGTGGCCCGTCACTTGACTTGCACAACTATGTGACTTGACCCATGCAATCATCTTCCCACTCAACTACCCATTGCTCGAGGGTTCACCTGTGAGACTGGACCTTGGCAAATCTTGATTACATGAAGCACTGCCATAGCCTCGACTTATAGCAGTGCAGCCCAAAAACCCTTAAATTCTCGGGCATTATGAGGCACAGGATGATCTCTCAATCGATCTCTATTCCGGTGATGATTTACACAAACAGTCAGAAATTGGACAGCTTTATCATTAACCTTACTTCTTATCCGAGCATAAGATAAACCATCATCAAGGGCCTTTGTCTCCAAACGAGAATCAGAAATAAAAGGTTGACCAAGAATGATAGGATAGCTACAAGAATCTTGAACAAAGAAATGAAATTCATCTTTTACATCACCAATAGTAACCCGTACATAAGGACATGCCGCATAGAGATCACCAGAAGAATTATTGGCTGCTCTCATGCACCATCCCGGGTCCACATCTATGGGCCATCCACCATTCTCATAGAGACTTCTTGACATGATATTGATCTTCGAACCATGGTCTATAAGGGCAATGCATGGAGTCTCTCTTTCTACAGTCTTGACAACGGTTTCGGTAGTCGCCCTTGCCCAATGGGTACGGGAGTAGTGACTACTTGGAATAAAATGAGCATCAATCTCTTCTTGCATGTTGTGAAGATGAGCTTCTTTCTTATGCATGGGCTGCTCTTTGGATTGAGAAGATCCCACCATAACATTCTCTGCAATAGCTTCTTCAATTTCAGCTTCATAGATGCCTTCATCTTTGGCTTCTATGGCTGCAATCAATTCTTTGATTGCCTCCATTCGAATCCCTTGATTATTCAACTTCTCTTCATCCTGCAAATACACATGAAGAGCTTGCAAAAAAGCATGCACAGATTCTTCAGTTTCTTCACCAACATATTGTCTTTTTCGTTTAATTACATCAATTATTACATCATGAAATCCTCATTTTGCAATTCCAAGAATGTCACCCAATGTAAATTCAAATTTGCTTCCAAGAATCCTTTCTTCTAGGACCCGCTTGAGATCCGTCCAGTCTCTATGTTAGACTGCAGCTTGTAGCCGGGATGTTTGCATTTTCTCTTTCCTTCCGTCTTCTTTGCTTGTGGGGCATCTTCCATGACATGCTCCGGCAGTGGTGGTGGATTTTCAGCAGCCTTCTGCTGATCCGGTTTACTTCTTCTCACACGTTTGGTTGACCCTGAAGATGAGGGACTGGCAACATCTTCTTCTCTTTTCTTCTACCACAGCTTCTTGATTATTGATTTCAGCCAACCGAGCAAAAGCTAAAAATGAATCAACCGGCTCAGTCCATCTAGTTATTCCTCGGATGCATTGACTGGTAGTAGTCAAACCATATTTGGAAACCTTACCTTGCTCCATGCGATCTAAGGCGCGCACCCACACTTTAGATTTTACATAAGCTTTACATGCTTTAACAATATCATTGGTTGGCTCAATTTGCAGCCCATAGGTAGCTGCATCAATAGCCGCATAGGCTATTCTTGTTGCCAAATCCTCTAGTCTTTTCTTCATGCCACTGTTACCGAAATTCGGCTCAAGAGGAAGCCCAATTTCGGCCACATCAATAACCATGAGATTTATGCATAAATCTATTTCAAACTTTGTTCCATTTCCTACAACAAATTCAAGCTCTAATTCCCTCCATTTCATGAAGATACATGAATTGAGACTACAAGATACAAGGTATAGAGACATAGAACTCATTACAACTGACATAGAGTCCAAAGGATGATAAAAATGCTTTAGTAGAACCACAAATGTACTTCAGACCTGCATTAAAATAGTAATTTCCAGCCCTCAAACTTGACTCATAAATGTATACAAACTCATGAGAAAGTCTCTCATTACAATCTCAACCAATGCCCTATTGTTTCGGGAGCATTGTCTACACAAGGAAGTGATTAGATTTCAAGAAACGCCTTCAAATGAATGAGTTTTAATGGTTGCCCTGTTTATGATAGTTTTTGGGAGAGCCTATTCAGCCCATACATTGGCAAAAATCACCTCTTGACTTGCCCCAAAGTCACTCAAGTACTTGGGCACACGAAGGGCTTCAATGGTCCATGAATATGGTAAGAGAATGGAAGAAGATGCTCATAAGAGCAGGCTGAATACTTTATCTCTGTTTTTCCCTTTTATGGACTGTCATACAACTCATTTTCGTGATACCAAATGGATGGGCAAAAAGGACTCTCACCTTCTTTGTTTGTATCTCCTCTTTATCTTCAGTTTGCTCTACATTTGCATGCTTTGGAGCATTCACCATAGTCTTCAACTCTCCCTCCATCTTGCACAGGTGTGCGGGCCCAAAAAATGCGCCGAAAAATGCAGGCTGCACTCCTCTCCTTCTTCCACACAAAAACTAGACCATATAGGTCACTTACAAGTCACACAAGTCTCTTACAACCATTACTTCATGTCCCATACAAACCAAATGGACTTTGGGCACTCTTCTTGATTTCCAAGAAAATACACCTCATGAACCAATGTGACATAACCTGTAAACTGTCACTACCACTTGTTGATCAAGTTGAAGATCCTCATAGACTCTATTTTTGTCAATTTATATGATACAAACTGAAAATTGCATGCCAAGTTACAAAGGAACTTATGAGATTAAATGGCATCTAAGAGAAATGTAGAGGAATAATGACTGAATTATGTATGAAAGTTTCTCATGTGAATCCTAATGAAGTTCATATGCAATTATAAGAAATCCATGTTTTATACCATGAACTGCAAACCCTTTGACAACGTGAGATAAGGTAAGGAATTTGTTAGAACTTTATTGTTAAAGGTTTTCTTGCCCTATATTTTTGTATGTGCCATAAATTATGTAAATGAACCTTGTTTCCTAAGAGGCTTAATTAAGGAAGCTGGTTTTAAACATTACACATAATTGTGGTAGGACCTTATTAGAAAACTAAAGCTATCAAGGAAATCAGGTGGACGGAACATCCGACGGAAAGGGAGGCTTCTTTTAGGCAGTGCTAGGTTAGAACCTGATTCATGCTATTTTAGGGGACCGGAATGGGACAATGCCCTACAGGCAAAGAGGTTGAGCAGCACATCCCTCTCATTTTTCATTGTATTTGAACCAAGTGCAGTATGAATCTTCTTTGGATTGGGTGTCTCTATGTGAAGCAAGATGTCCAAAACCTGACGTTAGAATGCTGTCAGGAGACCTTTGCCACTAGGAACCCAGATTTCACGTCGATCCTAGTGGGTTTTTCCGTGAACATTCCATTGGGAGGCAGAATTGGGAAACCCTATGCCACAAACCCTAGAACATTCCATGGGAGTGCTAGGCAGCGACACTTAGATTCATTTCTCGATGGACTACTAGAACGTGCTTGGATAGCCGATAGGCAGGCACATTACATCCACATAAAAGTGAAGAGGATCTATATAGATGTGAGCACGTGCTCAAGTGTTGTCCCATTATCTTGACAAGTTTCCCTCCCTTGTGTCTAGAAGGCACCTCAAAGTCATGTGAAACACAAAAGGCTTCTATAGGCCTAATCACGTGCTCAAGCTCCTCTCAAATACATCTAAAAGAGAAAGAAAGTCAACACAAAAAAGATAGTGTTGATACCTCCTTGAGCACATGTTCAAGCTTTGTCCTAAAGAGAACTCAAAGACACATAAAAATGGAGAGGGTCTATATAATCTTGGGCACATGCTCAAGATGTGTCTCGTTATCTTGCCAAGTTTCCCTTGCCTGCATCTCAAAAATACCTCAAAGTCATATGAAACAAAAAAGGATGCTAGAGGCTTGATCATATGCTCATACTCTTTCTCAAATACATCTAGAATAGAAAGGAAGTCAATATAAAAAAGACAGTGTTGGTAACATCTTGATCATGTGCTCAAGCTCAATGAGAGAGGGGAAACTATCGTATCACTATCACCAGAGACAGATGGGAAACAATATTACCAAGCTCCTCCTTGGCGAAGAGGGTTGATACAATCTTCAACATGTGCTCAAGCTTCCCCTAAAGAGATCTCAACTTCACATAAAAGAGACCTCAAACTCCCATTATTTCACGAAGCTATCATCCCTTGTGTGCTACAAACACCTTGAAGTCATATCACACAAAGAAGATTTACATCATATCACTTCTATTTTTATCTTTTAAATTTCCATAGGCAAAGCTTGGTCTAATTCTTACATAATTGACATTATTTGTGCAACAAGTATTAGAAAAGTCAAATGGATGTGAGTTGTAAGGAACATTGGTATAAGAAAATGTCTAGCATTTGATGGATAACATGTTTGATGACTAGCATTCCACCCACATAATTGAATTTCTATAATTCACAAATGTAAATAATTCATGAACTTATGTACATTTATGTTCCTCTCTAGTCCTTGTGCATAGAAAACCATTATCTATTGAGGCATAACCTTTAACACATACCTCACACCTTGCACTACGAATAAGGATTGCATAATGGGTCAGTGTAGTCATACATCTTAGGTCACTTATGTTAGATATCAACTTCCACAAATTAACTAGGGCTGCACCTTTTGCATTTATTTAGACTTATTTCCTAAGACATTGCATTGCTAGTAGTGGAAGTCTAAAAGGCCATGAGATTTTGTATCGTGTCCATGAGGAGAAAGCTGAAAATGTCTAGCATGGGAAAAAGGGTGATGTTTTCTTGTAGTGGATATCTTCCTGTTGACCCAACGGAACTCCATTTTTAGCTAGCATGGGTAAAAAAGAGATATTATTTTCTTGACAATGGATCTCTTGCTACTAACTTGACCAACATATGCATGAATTGACAACCCATATAGCCACCTCAAACACAAAAGTCCAACCATTGGACTACATGTATATAGTAAGAAGAGCTTGAGTGTGTACCATGCAAGCATCAACCAAGCACTTTGAAGTACTCAAGCTTAGCATAGAGGATACATGTTTGAGGTTTATCATCAAGGGTTTAGGGATATAGGATTTAGGGTTTATCACTTCAGATTTAAAGTCTAAAGTTTAGGATTTTTAAGTTTTCGGCAAGGGTTTTTACGAAGCAAATCCACTAAGGGATGCGAAATACGCGGGATCTAGAGCATGGAAGATGCAGAAGCTATGGAGGTTGAAAGAGGAAAAAGAAACTCATGAAGACATTGATCCTGACTAGGACAAATCGTTACACAAGTGAATTAGGTTCCAAGATTGAGAATTGGACTCATAAACACAATCTTTTGTATTGACAGTGACATGACACTTGACTGGAAAGAAAAGAGTACTATCATTGCATTAGAAAAAGAGTGCAAGTACAATGCTTTATAGGAATTGAGTGGTGGTACTTTCTCCTACTGTGAATATGGGATTCTGGTCATGAGCCCTCACTACTCCTCACAAAGGGATTGAAGTAGATGTGATTGCAAATATCTCAACACCCCTCCTCAATCACAACCAAAAGTACAAAGTATATAGAGGCTTTAGTGAAAGCAATGCCTGCAAAGTGTGGACACACCATAAACATGACAAAACACCAAAGGCTATCACAGAAAAGGCTAAGTGTGGGTACCACAAACATGATGGACATCCAGAGGCTGTAGCAGGGGCCTCACAAAGTGTATAGAGGCTATAGTACATGGCTAACTGAGGAGTTTACAAGTTTATGTCTCAAGCATTAGGCCTTAGGAAACACAAAGCTAAAAAATTCTATCTAAATCGAAGGACTGATGAGGTTTTTCCTTCTCCTAGTGGTCTTCTTCTTCTTCTTCTTCTTCTTCTTCCTTTTCTCCATTTTCTTCTTCTTCTTTAACTACAATTAGATAGGCCTTTTGGGACCTCTTTCTCGCATGGCAAAACTTCTTTGTGTGTCCGGTCCTTTTGCAGAAATCACAGAAGAGTTGATCCTTCTTACCTTTGCACCTGTTGCCAATATATAATGCATGCTCATATCTAGATGTACTTGGTTCTTCCTTAGTTTTTAGCTTCTTTTCCTCCTCTAACAGTGATGACTGGATACCAACAAGTTTAGGGTTTGGAATATTAATTAGAGTTATTGATACATTATTATATTCAAGAGGCAAACTCTTAAGTAGAACACCAATGCAAACATATTCTTCAATTTTAATGTTGATTCCTACAAGTTGGGTTAGAAGTCCTTCCATGTAATTTAGATGTGTGGCAAGTGATGTGTTGGACTTCATTTCAAGCCTGAAAAACTCAATCAGGAGACCGTACTTTGATGATTTAGAATGTGCACTAAACAAAGTGTCAAGTCTCTTCCATGTATCATGTGAAGTCTCATAGTTATCCACATGGTGGATATAGCTGTCGTCTAGCTCCAGTTTGATAATGGCATGAGCCTTATCATCGTTCTTTTGCCAAGTCATAGCAAGATCTGCATCACAAGGCTTCTTTTCTTTTCCAGTGGTAATGGCCCAGAGGCCCTTCTTCATCAGGATCAATTTGATGCGGATCTGCCATGTATGAAACCCGACTCCTTTGAAATGGGCAGTTGGAGAATCTTTGCCCATGTTTGACTTGAGGGACCAGCAGCAAATCAGCTTCAGACTTATCAAATTTAAGCAATAGAAGAGTTGGTTGAGATGTGTCAAGAGACGCAAGTATTTAGATCACTAAAAATGAGTGTCAATAGACACTATGTTTCTTTCCCAAAGTCTTTCAAACCTACAAAAATCCTTCAAGTTCTTTCAGATCTAGATCCTTTCCTTCTTGATTTGATGATGGGACCTTTAGGTTTGAGTGGCAGTGGGTTGTTCCAGTGGATGGCAGAAGGGAGAAAATGATGAGATTTTTGAGTTTGGTGAAGTTTGGCTATGGCTCTCCTGTCAAAACAGGGACCAACGACTAGTAAATGAGCTCCCACGAGCTCCAAAAGTTTAATCCGCTCAAACCCTTTGAGATGGAGGACCCTCACTAATGGGTCTAACTCCCCCTAAGATTGTTTGTACTCGTTTTACCCAAGTTGAGAGATCTAAACCTTCAAAGTGGTTGTTGTCAAAATTGCGCCCAGATTTTGGAAAATGCAAATGCTCGACATGGTGTGCATCAATCTCCTTGATTTTATCAAGAGGAAAGCTAGAAGAGATATGGCCTAGTTGATGAGATATGGCTACTCCAACAGAGGTAGATAGGTGCTGTCCACAGACACAGTTATGGCAGTGACTCTGAAAAGAGGCAATGGTGAAGCTATAGTTGCCCAATCTCAATGGTTGAGATGCTAGGAGGAGAAGATCTGGAAGTAGAGAAACACTTCTCTAGAAGGAATTTCATATAGATTTGGCATGTGGAGAGAGATATAGAAGCTTCAAGCTGACAGGGTGCTGCCGACTATGGCTACCATGGAAGCTTCATTGAAGGTAGGAATGCAAATGAAGTTGGAGATAGGGTCCAATACTCAAACTGAGCTGAGCTGAGATGGAAAGGAGCTGAGAGGAGTGAAAGGAGAGTTGGGCCATGCTCAGCTGAGCTCTGATACCATGTGAAATATACGGGATCTAGAGCATGGCAGATGCGGAAGTTATGGAGGTTGGGAGAGGAAAAAGAAACTCATGAGGACATTGACCCTGACTGGGACAAATTGTTACACAAGTGAATTAGGTTCCAAGATTGAGACTTGGACTCATAAACACAATCTTGTGTATTGATAGTGACATGACACTTTACTGGAAAGAAAAGAGTACTATCATTGCATTAGGAAAAGAGTGCAAGTAAAATGCTTTATAGGAATTGAGTGGTGGTACTTTCTCCTACTGTGCATATGGGATTCTGGTCATGAGCCCTCACTACTCCTCACAAAGGGACTGAAGTAGGTGTGATTGAAAATATCTCAACAAGGGAAAAATAGAGATCCACTATGGGAAAAACATATGAAAGATAAAATGAAAATTCTTTAGAACAATCTGTCAGAGTTGTTGATGGTAGCAGAAGCATCTTCTTCTTCTTCTTCTTCTTCTTCTTCTTCTTCTTCCTCCTCCTCCTCCTCCTCCTCCTCCTCCTCCTCCACTACAAGATATAGACCTTATAGCGACGTTTAAAGCGACGAAAATACAAACAACAAAATTTGCCCCCGTCGTCGCAAAAAGCGTCGTTATTAACGACGCCATAGAATCGTCGCTATAACCGTCGCTATATGCGTCGCAAATGCGACGCATATAGCGACTCATATAGCGATGCATATAGCGACGGTTACAGTAAATTTGCGACGCTGATAGCGACGGCAATAGCGACGCCTGCGGTAAATTTGCGACGCAAATAGCGACGGTAACAGAGAAAAAAAAAATTTTGTGGCAGGGCAGCAAGCTGCCCTGCCACATATAGCACTGTGTGCTGTATGAGAGCCATACAAAATAGTTTCTGCACTGCTTCATACAAAGCATTTGCAAACAAAAAGAATGTATACTGAAATCATAAAACTGATGGATGAAATAAATACATGATATCGCATAAAATGCGATTGGTACAATCATAAAACAATATCACTAATACATAGAAAATGTCTACATAGATCGGGTGACTAAAAACTAAAGGTATGTGAGCTCTAAGGATCCAAGGGCGAGCTACAAATCGTCGTCCCCCGAAAGCTCTTCCCGCTGTAAAGGAGCATCAAACGGATTCTGCAGAAAAAGAAACAACATATCAATCCACCATACAATAATGCATTCAAATATCTCATGGTAACTACGGACAAGAAAGATGAGTGACTTACTGGGCCGCCGCGTCTATACAATCGGTCGATCAATGATGTGAGACCGTGCCTCTCCGCATATCGAGTCTCAAGGCCTTGCGGATAGCGATTTGTAATGGAGTGCTGCAAAGAAAACAAAATGCTAACTGTTAGAAACATGATTGTCAGTACAAAGAATATCTCAAAAAAACAAATAAGCAAAACAAAAGAGAATCTTACAAAGTCCTCCAAATATGTCCTGTGGCCGCCACTCCCAAGATGATGTACCGATCCGGCCTCGATTCGTGCCCTCGCCGCCTCCCGCTGCTGACTCCAACGTCCTGGCGAATTTGTAGCCTCCTCCCTCAGTCGGTGCCAATCATCTGCATCTAACCACTCGGGCTTTGGAGTCCCACTCTTGACTGCCTTGCATGCGTCGGATCGTCTATGTGACATGTATGCATGCATGCAATCCATCATCCAGCCTGTAGAGAATCTATCCACTGCGGCTGGCACCGGGAACTCCTCGTGCAAGGATGCTACTATGTACTCCTTGCTCCCCTCCGGTATGTTCCTCCAATGATCCAGGACGTTGTGCCGAAAAACTTGTTGGCACAACTCCCTCATGCGAGCCATCACCCTCCTCCTCTCATCATTCATGATAATGGCTCCTGACCTGCCATCCACTAGGTATCCATAATCCCTAGGAGTGTGCCGTGTATGGGCCCTCTCCCATCTCCGTCCACGCTCCTGGGCATATCCAGGAGATCCCTGAACATCCGGTGTACCGACGGGGGTACCCTCTCCCGGAGTGCCACACAAAGGGGTGCCGCCAGAGGGTGTGCCACCAAAAGGAGTGCCACCAGAGGGGGTGCCACCAAAAGGAGTGCCACCAAAAGGCGTGACATCTGCCGACGGCTGCGCAAAAGCCGGAGTAACTGGAGTGGACGTCCCCACAGGTGTGACAAATCCTGGCGGTGACCAAGCTCCAGCTGAATGACGAGACGGAGACACCGCGTCCGTGTCTCCATAGCAGCACCCCCTGATCCTCCTGCAGTCGCAGTCCCTCCCTCTGGCCCAAGTCGCGAGCGTCGAGATCGTCTACTCGAAGCTGAAGCATCTGATCGCGCCGAAGCTGATCTAGCAGAGCGTCCTGACGAAGAACGAGACAGCTCCTGATCTGCTATCTCTCTGAATCTCGCGAGCTGATCTGGAGACATACGTGCCATCATCTCCTGAAACTCCTCATCGCTCATCCCTCGACTCATCCTGAAAATGTCGATACCTGCACAGATAAAAAATAATGTTAGAATAATCAATTTAAACTATACAAAGCACATTAATAAAATCATTTTTGAAAAATCCCTCTTAAAATGCATATCTTATCTACCTTTATGGAAGATCTAAACAACGAATTGAGTAATACAATTCTCAAAGAATGAAGTATTCTATGGTCCCATGTTAATCTCCTGACACAACTCTGCATACACTGGAAGGTCGATAGACATGTCACCACAAAACAACGAGTCTGTCTCGTTCTCAAAAAATTCTACGACTTCTGTATTTCCATCATTGTTAGCCGATGTAGGCTCCAAGCTTGCGGTGGCCTCCACCCCTTGTAATTTCGATCCCTCTATTTGCATATTTTCTTCATCTATGCCTGGAACATCGCTTTGATCGTATACTCTCGCACCTCGAGGAGTTGAAGGTATAACATACCACCATCGAGGTTGTCGGGGATTTGGATAGAAGATTACCTGTTCACAAACACTTACAAACCGTCTTCAAACCATTGTGACATAAACCATGTCGTATTACAATTAGCAAGCAAATGCCTAGTTGCACCTGTTCACAATGGGCCGGCAACACAAAGGTGTCGCGCAAATCCATCCATTTTTTTTCGGAATCTATTTCGAGAAATCCAGATGGACCTCGTCGAACTGTTGCGCCAGCTCCTCCAAGTACCACTTTGAACCACTGCACGTCGAATATTATCATGGAGAAGCTACGGTAATCCACCGTAATAATACTTTGCAAATTCCCAAAATACTCCATCTCATCCACAACCGTGTTCGGATCCGTTGCTCGTCGCCGGCTCTCTTGCTCAAACCTTGCCATGACACCACAGTCCATTGTGGAGCGCATTTTGTCAATTCACCTTCTCTTCCATTGAGGCATCCATTCTTTTTTCTACCCCATTTCCAACCACCACATCTCCAGTCAGCCTGTCATCGTCCTTTAGCGTCCATAGCATTTCATTGTCTGGTTCCACCGTTGGTAGCCATTGTGAGATATGCACTAACGCCTCTGACACCAACCAACCTTCCGCCATGCTACCTTCCGGACGAGCTCGTTGTCGCACAAAGCCTTTCAGGGTTTTCATGAAGCGCTCCAGGAAGAACATCCATCGCGTATGGACAGGTCCAGCAATCTCCACTTCATCCACAAGATGCACAAGAAGGTGAACTTGTATCGTGAGCATGCTAGTGGGCAGGTATTTCTCAAAGAGACAGACCGTCTCAACTGCTCCCCGCCTTGCGGATTCAATAGAGGACATCTTAATCTCTTTCTGTGAGATCCATTGCACCAAAGTCGACAACTTGTAAATGGCCCCGTGAATTTCTGGAGTTAGGCATCCCGCGATCGCGATCGGTAGGACAAACTGCCAAAAATGAGAAAGCATTAAGAATAATGGTCACTTTTCAAATTTCAAAATGTCCACGCTAATTAAAATCCATTTTGTTCACAAACCTGACATATCTTATGCCAATCATGGGATTTTAGCCCAGAAATATGGTCATCTTTAGAAAATGCGGACCTGAGAGAACGCATCATACCCGTCGGAGTGCGGATAGACTTGATTACTTGCTTCACAATGCGCTCTTCTTTGGTAGACAAAACCCAGGGAGCGCGAGGAAGCTGCACTCCCCCTTCAGCCCTCGACTGCGGCCAGAGCGCCTCCATCTTACCTACCTCCTTTAAATCCATTCGTGCCCCTATAGTGTCTCTCTTTCCTGTGATGTGGTCCCATAGCAAGCTGCCCCCATTTTTGAAAATATGCATGGGATCCAACAAGTGGTTGACCTGTAAGTGGGTCCAATATGGCAACTCGTAGAAAACTGAGAACCGTCGCATTCCATTTGGATGTGAATCCGGGTTTACCATTTTCAGCTCGTACCAGCTTGCAGCGTTCATACGTGCTGGAGGTCGTCCAAGAAAACCTTCCCTGAGTTCATGATCCTCCGACAAGAAAGCGGCGTGTCCTTGGTATACCATCTTCTTCATGGTTCGTGACCTTCGGGAGTCTAACTGTGGCCCACACAATGGACATGCATGATAACCTGAGGTAACGAGACCTGCAAGGTGATCCACGACCTAGTGAATACTTGATTGAATGAAATAAAATATAGATATTACCGGCGAGAACAAAGGTCTGCTCACCTGAGCACTCTCCCAATCCCGGAAAGTCATGCATCATCCACATGAGAATGGCTCGAATGTTGGCTGACCGCCGACCATCGCGCCTGCTCATATCTTGCACCGTGACCCCCTCCTCCCACAAAATCTTAAGCTCATCGACTAATGGACGAAGATACACGTCCATATTTTTTACTTTGTAGCGGCCCGGGACGAGCAAGCTAAGGATGAGATGTCCTTTCTTCGTAGAAAGCCATGGAGGAATGTTGTAGTTGACAAGCACTATAGGCCACACACTGTAAGAAGTCGAGCGCAGACCGAATGGGTTCACACCATCCATGGCGAGACCGAGCCGAAGATTCCTTGGCTCTCGCGCAAAGCCTAGGAAGGTAGAGTCAATGTGGCTCCATGCGCATGAATCTGCTGATATTCGTTGAACTCCATCCGTGGACCTATTCTGCACATGCCACGTTGTCAAGCTTGCCATGGCAGACGTGTGAAACATGTGGTTTATGCGGGGGATGAGCGGAAAGTGTCTGAGGACTTTTTGAGGGATGGTTTGCCCTTGCAAGTCCTGTCGATACCTGTGAGCACCACACTTTGGGCATGTCTCCATATTCTCATATTCATCTCGAAACAATATGCAGTCGTTGATACATGCATGGATGTTATTGTAGTCCATGCCAAGCTTCCGTAAAACATGTCGCGCATCATCACGAGACTCAGGCATGGTGTTTGCAGGTGGCAATATATGATATTTCAATAACCTGAAAAAATCATAAAACACCTTGAAAAATCTATCCATGTTTGCAATAATACTGTTTTAAAAAAAAAACAATGAAGTCTGTGTGCAAGGTACCTGAATAACTCAGTCACACTCGTATCGCTCCAACCGTATTTTGCTTGCACACTTAAGAGTGCAAGCAATGTCTTCAACCGAGATACTCGGCACCCATCATATAATGGTATGGATGCTTCCTCTCTGAGCGGGTCAGATGTCTCAACATCCATGGGAATCAATGCATCGATCATTGCCTCCATCTCAGGCTCCAAGATTGTAGGCAAGTCGGGAAGGTTGTCTGTCTCCTCTGGCATTGACGGTATAGATGGGCCTTGCGAGTGGTCGATTGGCTCCTGCAATCCATCCATCGCACGTCCACGAACTCTTCTAATTGGCCGCAAAAGGTGCACTCCCCCTTGGGTCGAGACATCACCCCCTGGATACAAAATTTACCAACAAGACCCAATCTTATTGTGTATGGTTTTCAATTAGCTTGAGAGTACAATGCATGAAAAATGCTAACTTCAAATTACCGTTTGCTGAAAGTCTGCAATCGCCTGATCAATGATCTCAGATTGAAACTCGCCAAATCGTCGTACGTGTTCTATAGACAATCGGAGTTTTTGTCTAATTGCCAACTTGCATTGAGAGCAAGGACATGGGACACGCTGATTAAGATACGACTCGCGGTCTTGAACAATAGGACCTTCTTCGTTTGCCATCTTATCTACATTACAGCAAACAAGGCTTAAATGGATAGCTTTATGGAGATGTACGTCAAGTTGCAAGTTGACCATAAACCTTGCATTGTATATAGTAGTCGAGAGATTTTCCAATGTTATATCTCGGCCTTGTATCATGCTCAACGATTTGTTGGTCCCGGTAGATAATTTTTTGTTATATCTCGGCTTTGAGTATAAGTAATCCATTTTAAAATTAATGCGTGCCATCTATGAAATTTTATAACTATAGTAATAAAATTTATTTCAAACAATTCTACTCATAGTCATAAGACCTGAGAGAAATTATCCTATACTCAATTTAAGGGTTTCTTTTTCTATAACAATAATTTTGGGTTCATTTTGATGAAGTACGTGGCCGTATGCAAAGCACATTGCATACCATTATCAATACGTATATTATCTTAAATTTTCTTCCCTTCCCTCTCCCTCTCTTTCTCTCCCTCTCCCTCTCTTTCTCTCCCTCTCCCTCTCTTCCTCTCTTTCTCTCACCCTCACCCTCTCCCTCTCCCTCTCGTTCTCTTTCTCTCCCTCTCTCATTTCCTCCCTCCCCCTCCCTCTCCCTCCCTCTCCCTCTCCCTCTCCCTCCCTCATTTCCTTCCCCTCCCCCTCCCTCTCCCTCTTCCTCTCCCTCTCCCTCTCTTTCTCTTTTTTTCCCTCTCCCTCTCTATCTCTCTTTCTCTCTCATTTCCTAAACAATAAAAAAATAAAGTGATTTAAACATCCTCCAAGCAAAAGGGAGAGAGAGAGAGATACAATGCACTCTCCCTCTCTTTCTCTTTCTATCCCTCTCTCATTTCCTTTCCCTTCCTCTCCCTCTCACTCTCTTTCTCTCTCATTTCCTCTCCTAAACAAGTAAAAAATAAAGTGATTCAAACATTAAACAAGCAAAAGGGAGAGGGAGGGAGAGAAAGAATGCACTCTCCCTCCTTCTCCCTCTCTTTCTCTTTCTCTCCCTCTCCTATTTCCTCCCCCTCCCTCTCCCTCTCCCTCTATTTCTCTTTCTCTTTTCTTTCCCTCTCCCTCTCCCTCTCTCTTACTCTCTCGTTTCCTCTCCTAAACAAGCAAAGAAGAAAGTAATTTAAACATTAAACAAGCAAAAGGGAGAGAGAGAATGCACTCTCCCTCTCTTTCTCTCCCTCTCTCTCCCTCTCCCTCTCCTTCTCTTTCATTTCCTCTCCTAAACAAACAAAAGAGAACGATTTAAACCTTCAACAAGTAAAAGAAAGAGAGAGGGAGACTCACCAATGAGATATGGCGAGCGTGGGCGGCTTCTCTTTGCAACGAGGGCTCCTCCTCTCCTTCACGAACAACGACGGTGGTGGTGGCGGCGGCGGCGGCGGCGGCAAGTCTCTTCCTCCTCTTCTCCCACAAAGCCTTGGCTCTCTCCCTCACTCTCTCCCTCGCTCTCGCTCTCAAAAGGCGAAGAAAACAAAATGAAAACGACGCTCTGGTTTCGGCCGCGCTTTTTTTCCCTGCGGCGTCGCTATATGCGTCGCTATTTGCGTCGCAAATGCGACGCAAATAGCGACGCATATAGCGACGCCAATTGCGACGCATATAGCGACGTCTATAGCGACGCCGACATCCGCCGTCGCTAATCGGCGTCGCTATTGCCCCATTCCCTTGTAGTGCTCCTCCTCCTCCTCCTCCTCCTCTTCTTCTTCTTCTTCTTCTTTCATGAATTGGTTCTGGTGGTGATCATTCTGCATCTAATGTGCTCTTTTATTGTGGAAACATTCACTGGCTGTATGGCCAGTCTTGCTATAGTAATGACATATAATCCAATCCTCGTTGTTGGTGCTGAGTCCTTGACCACGACCTCTTGCTCTATAAGTGCCCTTGGTATACAAGAGATTATTGTTGGTGGTGTGTTACTTTGCATCCTTGCTTTTAACTTTCATTTCTCCATCAAGTAGTGAGTTCTCAATATATTTAAGTGAGAGACTTGGAACATTACTTAGGGTGGACACAAGATTCTAATATGGATCCTTATTTATACTTGCAAGCAATACGACTATTGCTTCATCTTCATCAATATTCTTCTTAAGAGTTGCAAGCTGGGTTTTTAGGCTCTTGAACTTGTTAATGTATATGTTCATAGAAGAACTATCTTTTATATCTAGTTTATAAAACTGCATGAGTAATTTTACCTTTGATTTCTTTGCTTGGGTACCAAAGATCCTGTCAAGTTCCTCCCAAGCAGTTCTAGCATCTCTGATGCCAAAGATATGATGTAGCACATCATCACTTAGTCCCCAAGCAATGATGCCTAGTGCCTTGTTAATTCATATTGTTTCATTCTTTGGTTTTTGGTGGAGCTACTACAAGGATTCCACTTTCTGAATCTTCTTTCCCACCACCTTCATCATCTTCAAAGAGATCCCAAAGGTCTTTCCTCATGAGGTGGTAGATGGTCTTTTCCTTCCAAAGCATGGAAGCCTTCTCCATTGAACTTTGCTATTTGTTCAAGCTCTACCATTTTTTATCAGTAGCAAATCAACCCCAGCAAAAGAGTTGTACTTCAATGTGTCAAGAGACCCAAGATGATTAGTGTTTAACAACATTGCATGGGTATTAAAAAGATATTATCTTGGAGCTCAATGTCAAATGTTGATGCTTGATCTTCTTCTTGCTTATTACTGATTTAGTGTGATGCTTTGCTAGAAATTAAGTTCTCACAAGACCAAAGTGATAGAGTTTTCAGTGGACTGAAAGGAGTAAGAAAATGAAAGGTTTTATGACCTTGAAGGTCAATGGCTATGGTTGCCCACAGAGATGACAGTTAGGGTTTCTCAGATTGTGATCAACAAAGAGTGTATTTTGGAGAACCCTCTTGGGTGAGGTTAGCCCACTTGGGGGCTAAAAAATTTTGACAATACGAGCTTGTGCAGTACTCAATGTCGACATATGAAGTGATAGGATGGTGCACCTTGAGCAGAGAGAAATCTCTTTAGAAGAAATAATGTGGAGATATTGACTGTGGAGAGAGATCTAGGTGTTGCAAGTAGACATGGTACTATTATCCATGGCAGCCATGAGAGCTCCACTAATGTTGAAGGCGAAGCTGGCATAGGCAATGAAGACTTGAGCTGATACCAAGATCTCAGCAGAAGTGAAAAGGAGCTAGAGAAGTAGAATGAGAAGCTAACCATGCTCAATTGAGCTGTGATACCATGTTAAAATGTTGGATCTAAAGCATGGCAGGAGCTATGGAGGTTGGAAGATGAAGACTAAATTCATGTTGATATAGACAATGAGTAGACAATTGTTACACAAGTAAATTAGGTTCCAATATGGAATCTTGGACTCATAAAGATAATCTTATGTATTGGATTGACAATGACACTAACTGACAGAAGAAAGCATCATGCTATTGTATTCATCATTATGAAAGTGATTTTCAAGTACAATGCTTTATAGAAGTTGGGTCGTTCCACTCTCCTCATTGTGCATATGGGATTCAAGACATCTCTTCCTAGAGCATACATCCTTTATCTATTTCTCAACAATAAATTTATATCTTAAATCTAGAATTCTTAAGATGCTACTAATACTTAAATTAATATTGAGCGAACGTTAGTCTTATCTAATCTAGCATTAGTTGAACTAACATAAAGGCCAAATGAATAAATTTAAATGACACTAATGTGAAAGTAATGACAATTAAACAAATGTAAATCAAACTACTATTGGTTATAAGTACTAATATTAAACTAGGATTTGTCAAACTTCATGCACATAGAAACTAATGTTAGTTAGTTTTGATGCTAAAATAGCTTTAATTAGAAACTAGATATAAATTAACCCTAAGAGCATAATGGGCTATCATTATAGTAATATAGGCAATAAAACTAGACAAGTTTATATCCACATATATATTACTATCAATAGTGCATCTAAGCATGTTAATCAACATGTCTAATGTTCATTTGTGTATATTGTTAAATATATGCATGACATGATTCTATATACTAGATTAAACAAAATAATACAACAAGAAAATCAATAAAAGTTTAAATTTGAAACACTTGCATAGTAATCCAATTAATAAAAAACACCCACATTTAATTTTTTAAAAAAGAGGAAGAAAATTCTATTTTCCTTCTTCTAGCTTGGCTATGTACCCATGGGATGGTCCTTCATTGCCCCTCCTTTGAGCTTCTCTCTTGAACTATGAAGGAAAAGGAAAAGAAAATCTTGTTTATTTCTTCAAAGTGATGATGGCAAGAAGAAGAAGAACAAGAAGGATGGGAAGAAAAAGAAAATTCAAAAGCATAAAATCAACAAAAATAATATTTCTATAATGATATGAGAAGAAAGAAAAATACATTATTCTTCTTTGAGTGTGCTTGCACATTGCATACAAAAAGTCCTTCAATAGCACATGAGGGTTTTGTTATCCCTTTATGTAAGAAGGTACTTAGCTTTCCTAGATCGTCGATTTCTTATCCTTAACTACACCATCTAGAAATTACATACATTAAAGTAATTGGTTGTGTAAAGTCATCCTAAGGTTATCTAGCCTTGGATCAAACACGGCCTCCTCAAACTCCTACCATGGCAGCATTACTATAGCTTTGAGTTATAAGCCACTACTTTGCCTATGGGTATTTGATGCAACATGGCCTCCTCCAACTTCAATAATGTTGTCTTCTCCACAAGAATTGATGGCGAAAGCCCTGCCTGCATCTCCAAATTTGGCATGGTTCTCATGTCCACCCCATCTTGCCTTAATCGTTGCATTCTTTATTTCCAAGGGTAATTGATGTCTGTGTGATTAACTTTAGTGTGTCTATGTTGGCTTGTGTGATCAATGAGGTTTGGGGTGGCATTTGCAATGCTAGCTACATCAAATATATCCTCCTCTCTAGTATTAATAATGTGATTGATGATCAACTCAACCTATAGTAGAGGAGTGTGTCACTAGTCTTGCTAGCATTAAATCACATGATGAGATGCATAGCTATGCTTGCATCTATTCAATGATGGCAAGTGAAAGTTTTAATGAATTTTTAAAGTTGCTCACAAGTGCAATTTTAATATAAATTTAAATGTTCTTCTACATCCACTTTTTTTTGTTATTTTTATACATTAATAGTATTAGAAAATAGAGTATGAGACTAGAATAGTGAAAGTGAAAGTGATATAATAGTGGAGAATTTCTCTAATATAATGTTAGAAAATAGAATGCATGAATATAAAATGCATACATGAATGCTACTTACTCTACTCTATTTCACTACTCCTTAAGTAGTTACCATTGAGTGGAAATGTGAGTGGAAGGTAGAAGCACAAGCTGAAGTAAGAGCTATGGTGGCCAATGGAGCAGGAGAGAAATAGAGGGAGACACCATATGTGAGAACTCCAATAGTCACAATGTGTGACTAGCCTTCCCTTATTCAATAGCCACTAAGAGAATCAAGATTGAAGTAACAATAATGAGTGCTCAGTACTACTTGCACTGTATAGGTGTGTGGATACAGTGTATAATGAGTAAATGTGGGACATTAGGCATAAGTGCCTTTGCCCCCCAACAACCTCCCAGCTAAAGGAAAATGTGCCTTAGTGAGGAGTAAAATAACAAAGAGAAAATTACAACCTACATAAAGAGTACAACAAAAAAAGAAAACATATACTTATGGATCTCTTTGCAGATAAGCCCAATGATGTTGAAGAAGTTGAGTTTTTAGAAAATCATTGTTCTTCACTATGGGAGATTCTTGGTGTACAAAAGAAAAGAAAAGCTTATTATGCATATAACTTGCATATATTTTTTTCAAACAAGATGAAATTTAACTATAGAGTAACAAAAAAACAAGACAACATACATGTAACTTTGTTTATAGAGAAACCCAAAGATGTTGAAGAAGAAGTCGAGTGTTTAAACTATCATTTTTCTTAACTATGAGAGACTCCTAGGGTACCAAAACAAAAGAAAGTTCATGTTAGAGCATGCACATAACTTACACAGGTTTTTTCCAAACGAGATAAAACTTTACCATAAAACATCCATGGAAGAGAAAAATATATATGTAAATTTTTGTTAAAAAATTCTCAAGGTTTTTGTAGAATAAGCTCCACTCTCCTAAAACATGAAAACTCACTCTGTATTTGTGTAGAGGCAATGAAATTTCACATGGTTACAAATTTGGTAAGCTACAATGAGTTTGTAAAATTTCATCAAGAAAGAAGAAGCGGGGAAAGAGAAATGATAAATTTTGCCTAAGAAAGAGGGAAATTTTGAAAGGGGAGATATGAAAAGTCAAGAATAAAGAAATGAGAAAAGAAAAACTCCAATCACAAGCTTTCAAGAAGTGATAGCCTTTTATTTCCTGTAATATATCAAAAATTGAAATTCACACATGAACCCCCTTTTTAAGTAATGGCGATAATGAGGTAGCATTTTTTTTTGAGGATAATGCAAAATTTTTTATTATTCCCCTCCCCAGCCGACTGTTGTGCTGGAAGGGGAGGGGAATAGAAAGGAGTTGGAAGCTCCTCGGTGGGAGCTTGCAGGGGAAGTACCATGCATGATGACACGAAGGAGAGGGAGGATCCCCCTCCCCTCCCCTATTTAAACTCTGTGCTGTTGCCGCTAGGGGGGGAGGCGATGGAAATTCAAGAGAGTGTGAGAGTAAAGCTCTGTGAGGGAAGGAGAAATTGAAGACGCCATGCTACCGCAAGGCAAGGGGGGAAGTCATCCAACTGACCGCCGAGGGGGGAGGAGACAAGGGCTGGCCATCGTATAGTCAGAGGAGGTCACCGCCCGTTTGTTGGAGTGGAGAGGAGGAGGTCACCGGCCGTTTATTGGAGTGGAGAGGAGTCAAACGTGCCGCCGTGAGAGGGAGAGGAGGAGTGGGACAACTGCCGCCACCACTTGGAAGCACGACAACTGCCACCCATGAGCCATTATCTTATCCCTCTCCTCCACGTAGCGCCTCCATGTGCAGAAGCCTTCGAAAGCTTCTCGAAGCTTCCAAGGGGCTTCCTAAGCCCCCTTCCACACCACACCCATTTCTCTTGTGGTCTCCCACCAAGCCCCGGTTCATGTGGGTTTGTTAAATTACCCCCCCTGCCCCCCCAAAAATCCAAAGCTCTTTCATATGCTCCCATATAATGCCCTTACATGAGATTCCCTCATTAGGGCTTCATAAGCTTCTTCTTTTTCCCCCCCTAAAAAGGTTTGACCTTAAAGGTTCTTTTTATCCCTGGGTTTTTTTAAAATCCTCCTAAGTCCCTTTTCATCCCCCTTGCGTTCCCTTCACCCCCTTGTGTTGCCCTTCATCTTTCCCCCCTGCGTTTTAAAACCCCTAAGGCCTTTTCACCCCCGTGTCCACACACCCCTCACCCGTGTCCTAAAATCCCTCCAAGACCCCCCTTCCTATACCTTTCACTCCCGTATCCAAAAATCTCCCAAGGACCCCTTCTTATGCCTTTTTGAACCACACACACATACCCTTCCCACCCCCCCCCCCCCCCCCCCGTGTTTTAAGCCCCCTCATCCCATGGATGTTGGAACCCCCGTAATGTAAATCTTTTCTCCCCCATATCTAACCCTTAAGCCCTTTATTTTGGGCTTGTTGCTATCCCCCCATGTGTAAAACCCTATAGGGCCTTTTCCTTGGGCCTTGTAAGCCTTTCCCTCCCAAAAGAATTAAGGCCTTAAAAGTCTTATTACCCCCTCCTCGTGGTTAATCCCTTAATGATTCCTTGCCTTTCCAAAATACCCTTGGGACTTGGTTTCGCCCCTACTCGAAAAAGAGAAGAAGAGTATTGACGTGCAAGGGAGCGACGGTGGAATTCTGAAAAGGAGTGTAATCGAAGGACTACAACTACGATGCCTCCTAAGAAAGTCCAAGAAGTAGCTGCGGGAGGTCATCTCCCGGTATCCATGTAGATATCTCACCCCAAACCCAGGTTTTTCCTCTTAATTTTATATCGATTGTAATTCAATCGTGCAAGATGAATTGTTAGGGATAAGATTTATTTTGTCCTAGTTATTCACGACGAAGGAATTTAGTTTAATGGAACATGAAAAATAAATAAAGTATAAACATAGTTTTTTCAAATAGCATTATGCATTGAAACGAATTATGAGCAAGATTATTTACCCACTAAAGTAGTATACTCCGGTTAAGCCTAGAAGGTATAAAACTGCATCTTGCACTATTAACCCCTATTCCTTTTTACAACAAATCATCATGGAAAGTGCAAATCATGAAAGGATTCTTGTGATGATTAAACTCTAGGAAGTTATCATTGCTAACTGCATAACTTAGCAAGGGAAAGATTGCTTATTTAGCATGAGTTTGTTTGCAAAGAAAAGGGAAGATTAGTTGGATTTAACCTAACCTCAAATCGATGAAGTATAAGATTGAAAAGTCAATTGACACGTAGATAACAAATCATACAGAAGTAATCTCAAAATTACTTTCTAGAGTTAACCAAATTAAAATGTTGCGAAATATTCGTTGGGAATGAATTAAAATTCCAAGAAACGTCTATACCTTAAATACTTTTCCACATTCCCTGAATACAGGGTCAGTAAATTGTAACCGAAAAAAAGAACTAGGGTTTGTCCTTGAGTTTCTTAAAAGAAAATAATAAAGCTAGGAAACCCTAGGTCTAACAAACGTCAGCTTAAAGAAACTGAAACGGATTGTTTTGTAACTCCATTATCGCGTAGTACGATGCAGGACTTGCACGGCAAGTATGAAGTCATATGGTCTTGTGATTGATTCACAAGAAAAAAGGCTAAATTCCCGCAACAAGGATGGTGGATCGTTACGCAAGTTATCTTGCAAGAGAATGTATACTTTGATATCCTTCTAAGCAAGGAAGGTTAAAAACCAAAAATTGAAGTATCCAATGAACTTTAGGGTTTGACCAAGTTGGGTTAATAGGGTATGCCCTAACCCAGAATATAAGGGATCTTGCCAAGTTGCAAGACACCCCGGATCGAGTGCTGGATGCATTTGAAAGGAAAGATTTCTTCCTTAGCAGTTTGCCAACAATAAAATCGATCAATGGAAATGTTTGTGCTGCTTGCTAGAGATTTTAGAGCACTGTTTGACTTGTTTGACAAATGAATTACAAAATAAATATCTATACTTCAGGTTGAAGGCCTAAAGGGAGTGGCAGCTTCAGTTACCCCCGATTGCCTGCCTGACCCTAACCAAGGGGGTTGTTGACCGCACCAGGAATGTGGACCGAACCCGTCGCAAGAGATCTCTCCGTTGAGCGCTACTTGGAGCAGGAGGACGCTTGGGTGCTAGGGGGCTTTGGCCGTAAATCCCTCGCCTTCCGGGTCCTACACAAGAGGCTAACGTGACTCGGGATTGGATCTCAAGGCCCGCATACTAGTCTATGGGTGGAAACTTGGAATAGTGATCCCTGTGGATTGCTGGATAGCCTTCGGGCAGATTTTGGATAAGCCTATAGGCAGAACTTTTGTATTTCAAAGATAAATATGATGATCTGTTAATAAAGAACTTATCTGAGATTATTTTTCTATGTCAAGTGATAAGATTATGTGAAGGAACTAGTGCTTAACGGGTTAATTAAAGAAGCTGATTGTTACATGTCCAACTAATGTGTTAGTTAATTACATAATTAAAACAACCCGAGGAAAGTGTGGAGGGGCCATGAGTCCGTCCTATGGATGGGTGGTCCTGGTTGGACGGGAACTTTTCTCAAATCACGAGGAACAGCACGATGATCGTCAAAAGATACGAATAACAAAAGCATTGACCTAGAGTTATGTCTTAACCCGATTTAGGCTGTTTTAGGGGAATGAAATGGGACTATACCTTAGGGCAGAGAGGTTGAGCTTTGTATCCCTCTCGTTTCCCATTCTCCTTGAACCAAGTACAGTGTGAATCCACTTCGGACGTGGCGTTTCTGCGTAAAGTAGTTCGCTTGGGTCCGATGCTAGTTGTTGTTAGGAAATGACCAATCAGGAAAACCCTAATCCAGGTTGATCCTAAGTGGGAATGGCCGGAATACTTCCGCTATGTGGCAGACACGAAAAGCCCTAGATCGCAAATCCCGTAACATTCCGTGGGAGTGTCGGGCGGAGCTTTCTAAACATCCTTTCCGATGGACTACTAAGACGTGTCCTGGATGATACTAGTGGACATGTTACATTTGGTATCAGAGCCGACCAACAACAGAATTGTTTTTATGAAATCTCAATGAAATGAAGTAAAGCAATTGTTGATGTCCAAACATTTCCTTACCTTCAATGCTGTCTTGCAGAATTACGAAGCGTGGAACAAGTTTTTGGTATTTCGAGTCATGTTTATGACTACAATGCATTTTTCGCTTTATAGACAAAGGATTGGGATGATGAACATCCTGGAGCAGATCTATAATCCATCACCTTTGTACATGGAACGAAGATGGATGGGTGCTTCAGGAATATACTATATAGTCGCCCACCAGTATGCTTATCTACAGACCAACCTAAAGAGGATCAAGTGGTTGGAAGACCTGAAAGTCGTAAAGCTATTCATTTTCGTGGAACCTCACATAAATTCAACTCTACATATTCAAGGTCGAAGGGTTGAGATGAACTCATATGTATATGAGGAAGTAACCGGTGTAATTCCCACCGACAGGATTAAAGTGTTGGGCCGCCATGAGAAGTATGGATTCCAACGGAAAGGATATCCTGAACTTCCAATGACTTATCGATTCCTGAAGATCCATGACCCAAAACCTTACTATTACACAATTCCTATAGATAAATGCAATACAACGTTGTTCTCCCCAAACTAAATGTAACAATTGGCTTATCATCGCATGAAACTTTGTATTAGAAAGGGCTATGCCCATATAAATACAAATAAAGACTTGTTTTTATCAATGTCTAGCTGTGCATAAGAGTTGATAAAAAGTTAAGTAGCTACATTGTTTACGAGATAGCTGAATTAAAGATGTAATATAAGCTAACATTGATTATCGTATAATAACGTTAAGAAAACCTTTATTCATGCACAACCCTAGGTACAGGTTCCTAATTCGCCTCCTACATCAAGTATTGCTGTAATCTAAGAGAAGAAGTTCCTTCTTAAGCAGATTAAGCCACCCGATTTTGACAGGAGAGGTAGATTCGTCCAAGCTGATGCTGAAATTTGGATTGAATCCATGGAGGATTACTTCGAAGCAGCCAGTATTGCACCCCCCAATCAGGCTATGCTCGCCAAGTTAAAACTCACCAGCGAAGCCAAACTTTGGTGGAAGCAATGGTACAGGGATCAAGGGATCGCAGAGGGATCCATTACCTGGGAGAAGCTGAAGAAAGCCGTGTAGGGAAGATACTTACCACCTACATATTGCACACAGAAAATGAATGAGTTCTACGAGCTAAAACAGCTAGGACTCACTCTTGACGCATACTACTCTAAATTCGTCTCACTTTTAAAGTATGCGCCACAAATGGACATGACACAGCAGGTGTCCAAATTTTGTGCGGGTTTAAATCCACAGTAAATACCCGTCTTGAATCTATGCGTCCATCAGATCTTCAGGATGCACTCATTCAAGCGGCACCTATAATTCAGGAGGCGCAAGCTAGACCAAGGGGTAACAAAACTTGGTCTTATAATGGCCCGAACAGAGGAGCATTCGAACCTCAAATGAAGAGAGTTCAAGGTCATAATCAGGGACAAAGAAAGAAAGCAAGGACGAATAACGTCAACAACTTTGTTCCTACTCAGAGTAATGGCCGAAACCTCTGTTGTTTCCACTACAACGAACCCGGTCACTTCAAGAGGCAATGTCCCAAGCTTGGTGGAGGACATCGCCAAGTGCCTTTTCAAGGAACAAGCCGTGGTCAAGGAGCCGCTACTCGAGGAAGAGGAAGAACCACCTGTATTGCCAATAGGAAAATGTGCAAAGAAGGAGAAGAAGAAGATCCGACCATGGAAGCGGAATTCGAAAGAGCGACAGTCCATGCCGCTTTACACAAGAAAGGGCCGAATTGCCAGTTCTCGGTGATTTAGACACTGTCGAACTATCAAGGTAAAGGTTTCAAGACCTTGATGGATTGTGGCAGTACACATTCCTTTATCTCACCAGCATGTGCAAAAAGATTAGAAATAACCACAGTAGAAGCACCTACCCTACTTGTGGAATTGGAAAATGGTCGTGAGGTTACTTGTACCAGGAAAACTGCTAAGGTGGAATTCAATCTGGGAGGAAAGAAGACTTCAGTTAAATTCACAGTCATGAATTTAGGTATCCATGAGTGTCTACTCGGATTGGATTGGCTTAAGCCTAACGACGCCCACATTCACTGTGGAAAGGGTCAAGTTTCCTTTTGAAACTCTGAAAGGGAATTAGTCACAACTCAAGGTGAGGCAGGAGTGCCAAGAATCCAATTGGCAAAAGTATCTCAGATCATAAAAGGAGTCAGAAAAGGATTACCTGTTTACTTGATCAAACTCAACAAATTAGATCAAAAGCAAGAGTCTCATGAAGGACCTTCTTGGCTAAAGAAATACGCAGACGTATTCCCTGAAGAGTTGACTGAACTTCTACCTCAAAGAGAAGTGGATCATGAGATTAGGTTAGTACCTGGAGCTGCGCCAATTGTAAAGAGACCTTATAGAATGTCCATACCAGAAGCAATTGAGCTGAAGGAAAAACTCAAACAACTGTTAGATCAAGGCTACATCCGGCCTAGAAATTCACCATGGGGAGCTCCAGTACTATTCTAGAAAAAGAAAGATGGGACACTTCGACTATGTATTGATTACCGAGGGTTGAATCAATCAACAGTCAAGAACAAGTATCCTATTCCTAGAATAGATGAGCTTCTTGATCATCTTCAGGATGCAAAGATCTTCTCCAAGATTGATCTCAGGTCAGGTTACTATCAGATAAGGATCAAGGAAGAAGATATCCCAAAGACGGCCTTCAATACAAGATATGGGCACTTTGAGTTCCTGGTTATGTAATTCGGGCTTACGAATGCACCTGCCACCTTCAATAGGTTAATGCAGGATATCTTCAGGCCATATCTTGATGATTTCGTGCTTGTCTTCTTTGATGACACTTTAGTCTATTCTAAATAGGAAGAAGATCATGAACCTCAACTTCAGATTGTCCTTGAGACAATGAGGTCACATAAGTTGTGTGCATTCTTTAAGCATCAGATTGAATATCTAGGATTCATAGTATCATCAGAAGGAATATCAGTGGACCCAGCCAAGGTTGTGTATCAGGAAATTTCCATTAATAGTGGACTTGTCTACTATACAACAAGGTTGTGTATACCAGCAAGCCAGTCACTTAAGCAGAAGATATTATCGGAAGCTCACGATTCTCCTTTTGCAGGACATCCTAGCTATGCTAAAACTCTTAATGCAGTTAGGAAGAGCTACCATTGGGAGAGGCTCAAAGGTGACGTTCTCAAATATGTCACTGAGTGTTTGTCTTGCCAACGTATCAAAGCCGAACATGTCATGATGCCAGGGAAAGTGCAACTGCTTGACATTTCCCAAATGAAATGGGAATTCATCAGTATGGATTTTGTTGTAGGCTTACCCCAAGTCCAGGGAGGATACAACTCCATCATGGTTGTGGTTGACATGCTTACTAAGGTTGCACACCTTATTCCAGTAAAGACAAGCTATAAAGCCTCAGACATTGCAAGATTGTTTATCAAGGAGATATTCAAGCTACATAGTTTACCCAGAAGAATCATTAGTGATCGTGATTCTCTCTTCACATCACACTTCTGGAGAGCTATCTTTGAAGCTATTGGGACTCAACTCTGTTTTAGCACCACTTACCATCCCCAAACGGATGGCCCAACAGAACGAGTAAATCAAGTCATTGAGGATATACTTAGGGCATACTGTTGTCGTGAGCCGAGGAGGTGGATTCAATACTTGCCTTTGGTTGAATTTGCCTACAATGCTTCTTACAAGCAAAGCATTCAGATGACCCCTTTTCAAGCATTATATGGTCATGATTGCAGAAGTCCCCTAAACTTTTCTGATCCAACCCTAAGGGTTGAAGCTTCAAGGCTAATGTTAGAAGAGATGGATGACCAAGTAAAGTCAATAAGGCAAGACATCCAAGCTGCCAAGGATAGACAGAAGGCATACGCGGATTTGAAGCGTCAAGATAGAATCTTCAAAGAAGGAGACATGGTCTTCATTCGCGTACACCCTAAGAAGAGTTCCTTATCCTTAGGGGATTGCAAGAAGCTAAGTCCAAGGTATTGTGGGCCGTATAAGATCCTCAAATGCCTAGGACCTAATGCTTATAAACTGCAACTCCCGGAGAACCTAAAGGTTCACAATGTATTCCATATCAGCCTATTGAAGAAGTATGTACCTAATCCTAACCATGTACTTGATGACCAACATATTGTAATGCCTAGTCAAGGAGTCCTTGAACTAAGGCCTGATAGGATCTTAGATGTTAGGGAGAGACAATTAAGATCCAGAACCTTGAGAGAATGCCTCGTCTAGTGGAAAGATTATCCCGAAGAGGATGCAACTTGGGTAGTTGAAGGCACTCTCAACCATCAATATCCCCAGTTTATCTCGAGATGAGGACATCTCGATTCCTCTAAGGGGGAGAGAATGTAATATATCAAAAATTGAAATTCACATATGAACCCCCTTTTTAAGTAATGGGGATAATGAGGTAGCATTTTTTTTGAGGATAATGCAAATTGTTTTATTATTCCACTCCCTAGCCGAGTGTTGTGCAGGAAGGGGAGGGGAATAGAAAGGAGTCGGAAGCTCCTCGGTGGGATCTTGCAATGGGAAGTACCATGCATGTTGACACGAAGGAGAGGGAGGATCCCCCTCCCCTCCCCTATTTAAACCCTACGCTGCTGCCGGTAGGGGGGAGGCAATGGAAATTCAAGAGAGTGTGAGAGTAAGGCTCTGTGAGGGAAGGAGAAATTGAAGACGCCGTGCTATTGTAAGGCAAGGGGGGGAAGTCATCCAACTGACCGCCGAGGGGGGAGGAGACAAGGGCTGGCCGCCGTATAGTCAGAGGAGGTCACCGCCTGTTTGTTGGAGTGGAGAGGAGGAGGTCACCGGCCGTTTATTGGAATGGAGAGGAGGAGTCGAACGTGCCACCGTGAGAGGGAGAGGAGGAGTGGGACAATTGCCGCCACCACCTAGAAGCACGACAGCTGCCACCCATGAGCCATTATCTTTTCCCTCTCCTCCACATAGTGCCTACATGTGCAGAAGCCTTCGGAAGCTTCTGGAAGCTTCCAAGGGACTTCCTAAGGCCCCTTCCACACCACACCCATTTCTCTTGTGGTCTCCCACCAAGCCCCGATTCATGTGGGCTTGTTAAATTACCCTCTTTGCCCCCCGGAAATCCAAAGCTCTTTCATATGCTCCCATATAATGCCCTTACACGAGATTCCCTTATTAGGGCTCCATAAGCTTCTTTTTTTTCCCCTAAAAAGGTTTGACCTTAAAGGTCCTTTTTATCCCCGATTTTTTTTTTAAATCCTCCTAAGCCCCTTTTCATCCCCATTGTGTTCCCTTCGCCCCCTTGTGTTGCCCTTCATCTTTCCCCCCTGGGTTTTATAACCCCTAAGGCCTTTTCACCCTCCTGTCCACACACCCCTCCCCTGTGTCCTAAAATCCCTCCAAGACCCCCCTTCTTATACCTTTCACTCCCCTATCCAAAATCTCCCAAGGCCCCCTTCTTATGCCTTTTTGAGCCACACACACACACCCTTCCCCCCCCCCCCCCCCCCCGTGTTTTAAGCCCCCTCATCCCATGGGTGTTGGAACCCTCGTAATGTAAACCTTTCCTCCCCCGTATCTAACCCTTAAGCCCTTTCTTTTGGGCTTGTTACTTCCCCCCCCGTGTGTAAAACCCTATAGGGCCCTTTCCTTGGGCCTTGTAAGCCTTTCCCTCCCAAAAGAATTAAGGCCTTAAAAGTCTTATTACCCCCTCCTCGTGGTTAATCCCTTAACCATTCCTTTCCTTTCCAAAATACCCTTGGGACTTGGTTTCTCCCCTACTCGAAAAAGAGAAGAAGAGTATTGACATGCAAGGGAGTGACTATGGATTCCTGAAAAGGAGTGTAAAGTTGCTTCCACGTTCGAAGGACTACAACTACGATGCCTCCTAAGAAAATCCAAGGAGTAGTTGCGGGAGGGTCATCTCTCGGTATCCATGTGGATATCTCACCCCAAACCCAGGTTTTCCTCTTAATTTTATATCGGTTGTAATTTAATTGTGCAAGATGAATTGTTAGGGATAAGATTTATTTTGTCCTAGTTATTCACGACGAAGGAATTTAGTTTAATGGAACATGAAAAATAAATAAAGTATAAACATAGTTTTTCAAATAGCATTATACATTGAAATGAATTATGAGCAAGATTATTTACCCACTAAAGTAGTATACTTCGATTAAGCCTAGAAGGTATAAAACTGCATCTTGACCTATTAACCCCTATTCCTTTTTACAACAAATCATCATGGAAAGTGCAAATCATGAAAGGATTCTTGCGATGCTTAAACTCTAGGAAGTTATCATTGCTAACTGCATAACTTAGCAAGGGAAAGATTGCTTATTTAGCATGAGTTTGTTTGCAAAGAAAAGGGAAGATTAGTTGGATTTAACCTAACCTCAAATCGATGAAGTATAGGATTGAAAAGTCAATTGACACATAGATAACAAATCATATGGAAGTAATCTCAAAATTACCTTCTAGAGTTAACCAAATTAAAATGCTGCGAAATATTTGTTGGGAATGAATTAAAATTCCAAGAAACATCTATACCTTAAATACTTTTCCACATTCCCTGAATATAGGGTCAGTAAATTATAATCGAAAAAAAGAATTAGGGTTTGTCCCTGAGTTTCTTAAAAGAAAATAATAAAGCTAGGAAACCCTAGGTCTGACAAACGTCAACTTAAAGAAACTGAAACGGATTGTTTCGTAACTCCATTATCACATAGTACGATACAGGACTTGCGCGGCAAGTACGAAGTCATATGGTCTTGTGATTGATTCACAAGAAGAAAGGCTAAATTCCCACAACAAGGATGGCCGATCCTTACGCAAGTTATCTTGCAAGAGGATGTATACTTTGATATCCTTCTAAGTAAGGAAGGTTAAAAACCAGAAACTGAAGTATCCAATGAACTTTAGGGTTTGACCAAGTTGGGTTAATAGGGTATGCCCTAACCCAGAATATAAGGGATATTGCCAAGTTGCAAGACACCCCGGATCGAGTGCTGGATGCATTCAAAAGGAAAGATTCCTTCCTTAGCAGTTTGCCAACAACAAAATTGATCAATGGAAATGTTTATGCTTGCTAGAGATTTTAGAGCACTGTTTGACTTGTTTGACCAATGAATTACAAAATAAATAAGTATCTATACTTCAGGTTGAAGGGCTGAAGGGAGTGGCAGCTTGAGTTACTCCCGACTACCTGCTTGACCCTAATCAAGGGGATTGTTGACCGCGCCGGGAACGTGGACCGAACCCGCCGCGAGAGGTCTCTCCATTGAGCGCTACTTGGAGAGCAGGAGGACGCTTGGGTGCCAGGGGGGCTCTGGCCATAAATCCCTCGCCTTCCGGGTCCTCCCTGTGGATTGCTGGATAGCCTTTGGGTGGATTGTGGATAAGCCTATGGGCAGAACTTTTGTATTTCAAAGATAAATATGATGATCTGTTAATAAAGAACTTGTCTCATATTGTTTTTCTATGTCAAGTGATAAGATTACGTGAAGGAACTAGTGCTTAACGGGTTAATTAAAGAAGCTGATTGTTACATGTCCAACTAATGTGTTAGTTAATTACATAATTAAAACAACCCGAGGAAAGTACGCAGGATGGGCCATGGGTCCGTCCTACGGATGGGTGGTCCCGGTTGGCCTAGAACTTTTCTCAAATCATGAGGAACAGCAGGATGATCGTCAAAAGACACGAATAACAAAAGCATTGACCTAGATTTATGTCTTATCCCGATTTATGCTATTTTAGGGGAACGGAATGGGACTATGCCTTAGGGCAGAGAGGTTGAGCTTTGTATCCCTCTCGTTTCCCATTCTCCTTGAACCAAGTGCAGCGTGAATCCACTTCGGACCTAGCATTTATGCGTAAAGTAGTTCGCTTGGGTCCGACGCTAGTTGCTGTTAGGAAATGACCAATCAGGAAAGCCCTAATCCAGGTCGATCCTAAGTGGGAACGGCCGGAATACTTCCATTACGTGGCAGACATGGAAAGCCCTAGATCGCAAATCCCGTAACATTCCGTGGGAGTGTCGGGCGGAGCTTTCTAAACACCCTTTCGGATGGATTGCTAAGACGTGTCCTGGATGATACTAGTGGACACGTTACATTTCCCGCATCTTTCCTTATTTTATTATTGAGGAAATATTTGGGCCAAGATATGGCTAAAAGAATCATGTTACATGAATCTGGAATCCCAGCTCTCTCATTGGTTAGGTCAATTTTTTTAAATTCATTCCTTGAGGGGTAAAAAAGAGAGTCCATATTTCTCCTAATGTACATTAAGCCTTTGAATTCCTAAAACAAAAAGAATATTGGAGAATTATCTACCAATCTTGAATTAGTAGGCTATTGCTCCGTCTCTCGAATTAGTTGTTCACTATAATAAACGGGTGCTTCCAAAGTCTACCATCATCATGTCCATTCTCGCTACCTATTCTAGATATGCATGATAACTACAAGCAAAAAATTGTTCTACAAATGATAGCCTAATCAATCACAACTCCTTTTTTTTATCAATATACTTTTATTACTCTTTGTTCCAAGGTCTCGTTTACCTTGTCTAGTAAGGTTTTAAAGTTATCTTTTTTTTTTTCAAAAGCCCCTTCATACTGTTATCCTCTCAAAGTTGGTTTTCTAACGTTCTTATTCACATTATAGCTAATCTCAATTAGATACTTGTAAGTGGCATTCATACTACAATATTATTAAATAGGTTTGTCTATAAAGAGTTGCTCATGCCCTTCTAAAGTCAAATTCAAGTATTGCATTAAGGCATAAAAAACTATTGTATGCAAGATCTTTTGATCAAAATCTCTTGTAAATCCTTGAAAAAATATCTTCTCTTTCCTTGTATAGAGTTAGACACTACCATGTGAGTTACCGATAAGACCTCTCTATTCCCAAAATGCTCAGAATCGAAATAGTTGAAAAGTTCAATAGCAAAAATTTTCACACCTACAAAATGAAAACCATGTTCCACCTAATAAGGAAATATCTTTGGAAAATATTTGAGGAACTCAAGGTTTCTAATGATCCAAAATGGAAAATAAAAATTAAAAGAAGCACTCAAAATAATTTCATGGGGCTGGTCAAACAATGTCCATCACATATCAAGTATCACAAAAGTAAAAGTAGAATAGGTTGAGCTAGACAAAAATTTTGGTTGCTAAGAAAATAACTCAAAGAAAAATATTTTAATGGAAAATTTCATGTTGGATAGAAAAAATGATGAATCCTTGACTTCATTATAAATAAATTTAAAGGTTTGAAGGTGCTAGCTTCTATTGATAAAAACATCAAAGAAGATAAAGAAATTGATCTGCTACTTAATAGTGTATAGAAACATAACAAAGTATATGAACAAGTGGTAGCAACCTTGAGAAATGTGCTAAATAGAAAACTCAACTCACTGGAAGATTCTCTTTACGAGCAAAAAAGAAACTTAAAGAGAAGACCCAAGCCTGGGGAATTTAGTATATGTATACCCTCTATATCACATGAGTTCAAGGCCTATTTATAAATATCCTTATCTCTAAAATAGACCCAGATTAGGGCATCAAGACATTATCAAGAACATATTCTTCACCTTCATCTTCATCTTCCATGGCTTCCTCCTCCTCTCTCCCCTCTTTTTAATATTTCTCTCTCCTCTTCTAGTCTTTCTTCCTCTTCTTCCTCCTCTCTTTCTCTATCTTCAACTCCTTCTTCTCTCTACTCTAGGCTTCACTCATTACAAGTGGTATCAGAGCATCAAGCTTTGATCCTTATCTTCTTTTCTCTTTCTCCATCCAGCTCCCTTTTCAAATCTGAAACCCTAGTTTCTCAAGTCAAAGGTACATATACATCAGGAAGGACCATAGTTAGTTATAGATTTTTGGAGCAAGTAGGAGCTATGGTTGGAGACTTAGATATATCTAGAGGTAAAATGGCTAACTTAGCAGATCTTCACACCTTTTCATGTAATTTGTAGGGGTTCCAACACCAAATTTGGAGACTCAAAATTTAGAAGAGGACAAAAATCTCAGTTAATTTTTGTCTTTTCCCCCTTCTCTCTCTTTTCTAGAAGCAGCCATGGCTCCCATCCACAAGAAGCTCAAATATCTCCTCTCAGTTGCCTCCAAGACATCAGCCACCATTTCCTCTTGACTCTTAGCACTTCCAACACTTGGCAGAGCATCCCATAGGCTGGGTGAGACTAAAAAAATCCATCAAGGAGCAACCTACAATTTGCGGTGCAAATTGCACTGCTATCTCTACCTCTTTGGTGCTCCAGTATGGCTTCTGGCAGTTTCCCATTACCTCCTTGATCAAGTCTTGGCTCTGATTCCTTAATATTTGAGTTTCCACCTCCTGAAAACCTGAGCTCACTATTGTATGCTACCTTGAATAGCCATTGAAGCTTATCCCAAGCTCTCAAATCAACCCACAATCCCTAGAAGTTTATCCCTCAAGAGCTCCTTCAACCCCTTTTGACCTCTCTTTTCCAGATTGAAGACAACTCAACTTGGAAGGATTTTTAATGGGCAGCCATGAAAACTCCCTTTGAAGCTTTCCATTACAGAATATTAATCTTAGATACAAGCACATGAGCCCCATGTCTCTCTCTATACAAATATTCTTTTTAAATTTTGCAGGTAGACTCCTCGATAGACACAAATTGTGTTTGGGGTTTGACTCCCCTTGAGTTTATCTTTATTTGTTTCATTTACTCTCACATTGATGTTGATTATCACTTGTCTACATGACAGGTGAACAATGTCCAAACAGAATTTGAAAACAACACTTTGATGAAGGTTATGATTGAAATCAACTATGAAGGTATAATCCTAATTTGTTTAAGGTATAATCCTAATTTTTTTAAGGCCCCTCTCACTAGTGTGTAATAGTACTTGATTTCCATTATGAGTGATGGCATAAGCATGGCTTAGATATCTCTAAAAATAATAGTAACCATTATGTTTATTTTCATTCAGTCTCACATTCATGATGCTTATCACTTGTCTACATGACGGGTTCACTATAGGACAATAACCATTATTTTTAGTTTCAGCCTCATGTTGAACTATAGGACAATAACCATAGTTTGTTTCAGTTTTAGTTTCAATTTCAACCTCATGTTGAACTATAGGACAATAAACATAGTTTGTTTCAGTTTTAGTTTCAATTTCAACCTCATGTTGAACTATAGGACAATAACCATAGTTTGTTTTAGTTTTAGTTTCAATTTCAACCTCATGTTGAACTATAGGACAATAACCATAGTTTGTTTCAGTTTTAGTTTCAATTTCAACCTCATGTTGAACTATAGGAAAATAACCATTATTACTTCTGAACTATAGGACAATAACCTCATGTTGAGCTTAGAGGTGGGCCTTATCCTTTCTATATGACTCATAGATGCGTCCCCAATGTTTTCTGCATGCCTCACCATCTTTGTCAAACTCTAGAAATAGAGATGCTAGCTATGTGGCTACCTTGGACCATATATCCACTCGCTTCAATGTCTTTGAGAAATCCACACTCATGGATCCTTGAATGTGAATGAGTGGTACTGTCCATGCATCCTTTCACTAAGTAAACTATTTTTTTGTGGTTCTTGCATGATCTTGTACCTCGGGTGTGTCTTATTGATTCTTTCCTTTTTGGACCCTTTCTGACTTAGGAGGTTTGGGAACATCAAACTCCAATGAAGTTTATCGTGGTGGACGCTGCTTGTTGGAATTTTTAGAATGTGGCACCATTGGTACATGGGTCTAAACCACATCAACCTCATCATGTATGGCCTGGATTGCATCAGAAGGACTTATTGCTTGCAATTCTTGGTGTGGTGGTGCTGAGGAGCCATGTTGAGGACTATGTGGAATTGGACAAAGAATTATAGTATTGTGTATTGTTGTGGATCTGTGTATACCTAACTATCATTAGAGATTTTTAGTGGTCAAAAGGAGGGCAAATAAGAGTAGAGAGAAGGAGTAGGGCATCCAATATAATGGATGCGAACGTTATATTGGATTTTCGCAAAAGTTACTCACAAAATAGCAAAAAATACTAAAAAAACTTTTTTGTTTAAGGAGAATACCCTCTAAATGTCACAATATACGGACAAGAAGAAGATTTGGAAAGATTCTGAAGGGAGGTTTGGGGAGGTTTTGGAAGGGAGGTTTTTCAAAATCTCCTCGCCTTCTCCTAGCTACTAAGACCTTCTTCTCCTTTTAGAGCTCTCTGCACTCTTTCTTTGTTGTCAATCTCTAATGGATTCCCACCCTCATCATCTAAGTTCTCAATGTTCTGTGGTGGTCACAAACAATGCTACTCCCTTGCCTCGCAAACCTTCAACTTCTATCTTCTCTATCTTGGTTCCCATTACCCTTGATGGGAATACATGGACAGAAGTTCTCATCTCTAAGGGATCTTGGGTGTGCAAACACAATGAGGAAAGGGCAAGCATGAGGGAAATATCTATAAATGGGCATGGAAGGGATGTGTGGTGGACTTTAAATTTCCACAGGAGGCCAAAACAACTGTGAAGGAGGTGCTCTTACAACACGTCTACATACACCATCAGATTGTAATGGCACCTGGATATGAGACAAGGCTTCCATCTCACAAGTCAAGTTTTAGGTTTGGCTTACCCTCTTGGTCTTTATGTATTGTTATTGTCATTGATTCAAACATTTATTGTATTCTGTGTGAGAATATCATGTGCCACTACTTTAGACATTTATCCTTTATCCTATGAGGAGTGGCAGCCCATTGAATGCATTTTAGGAGTCATCCATGTGCTTCATGGACATGTTGGATAGTTACAATATGAGGGAAGGATTGGGGGGAGCCTTGCAGATGAAGGCCTCTTCTTTTATGATCATTTTTACCAACTTCAAGATCGGTCTCACACGAAAGGTTACCTCCAAGCACTCCCTCTAGATGTAGACAAGAAAAAATTGGCATGGCCAGTGCTTGATTGCTTTGGAGTAGAGTCCACACAAAGAAAGATATACAAAGATGTGCAACAATCATTACGGGCTACCATTCCAAAAAAATTAGTGAAGATCATGCTATCTATGCCTGTCAACATTTTTCTTGAACTGCTCTGGGAGTTTGATGTTAGTGTTACCAAGACAATGCTAGTTTGCACGCAAATGGACAATGAATTACTGGCAAAGATACGGGGCACTATATCAATGGAGTGATTGTTCCAATGGACCAAGAGGTTGCAAGCTTGCAAGCTAACCAGGTTATAGACATTGAGGTGGTAGATGAGGCATCATCTCTATTGACCATAATATGCATAAGAGAGGAATGTGCTTTGGTCAAGGAGCTTCACAAAGACATCAACGATGATGCACCCAATATGCTACCAGAAGACATCTACTTTGTATACTATAGAAAATGTGTACTGAAAAAAAGGGAATCACAGATGATGTGCAAGGACCTTCAAGGCAAAGTTTAGGCCAAAGCTTACTACTACCAGCTTGAGCTGCTCTTGTAATAGACAACCTTGTAACCTGAGCTTTTCTTGCAAGATGTACCTTGTAACACGCAACCCTTCTTTTAAGGGATCTTTTGTAACACATGTTTCGTTATAGAATGGATATTTTGTAACACACAAACCCTTTGATGATTTATAAATCATTCCTGTCAATTTCCTCTCTACAATTAGTTGCATTATTGTTTTGGTGTATTTTCAAGTGTATTGATGGTGTAATTGACATGATGTAATTGACACAACAAGGTGTACCTTGTAGCACACAACCCTTCTTAAGGGATGAGTCTTTTATAACACACAACCCTTTTGTTAAGATTTGGTTCTTTGTGTCATTTTTCTTTTACTGTTGATAATGCTATTGTTTTGGTGTGCTTAATAGCTCTTGCCTTTGAGGAATACAAAGATGATATAATTCAAAAATTATCTTAAATTCACAATATATCAAAGAAGATACAGCACAATACACTGTCCAAGTATCTTTAACAATCAAAGAATAATACATTATATCAATCGACCATACATATTCAATAGCACATCTAGGAAACCGATACATATTATAGCTATGGCATCAATCAAAGCAACTTGATGACGGCTTCATCCTCTTTGGGGAGTGCTCTCATTCATTCTCCTCTTCCACCTTTGGCATCAGCATCACCATGGAGGGCCTTCATCAGGTTGCGGCAGTGCACCCTTGCATAGCCTTATTTTCTTTTCCCTCATGAATCTTCTCTTCCCATATGGATGCAGGTCCTCAACTTGTGTCATCCCCACTACAATAGCTTGACCCACATATGACAAATAATATGGCATTCGAAGTACTTGGCATCCATATCCTATACCAAAGACTCGTAAAGCAAATTTATTTGCTACCAATATCACCTTCTCAGCATTGGTTTCCATAGGATGGCCACCCAAATACCTTGAAACTACCTTCAATGCAAAAAGAGGTAGCATTGCATTGTATGGAGAGAAATATTTGTGAAATATTATGATCTGTCAAGAAACAAGAAAAGAAAAGATGCTTGTAATGAAACGTTGCCAAATAATATGTATATAGATATTTGTCTCTCAGTTGTGTATATGTACATGTGTACATACGACTTGCTACCTTTTTATGATTGAAAAGTCCCACATAGTGGGTTAACCTAGAATCCTTTCTAGTCTCTTTTAAATTGGAGGAAGATGAGGATGCACTGCCTACTGACCTGATTCCTCAAGCTCTTTTAATGAACTCATCTTTGCAAACAAGAAGCTGGAAATCAAAAGACAGTAGTCCTCACGCATATTTAGTTGCTGCATAATGTCCACTAAAAGAATAAACTCTTCATTTTTCGAGCCCATCTTGAAGCTTGGCAAGCATGATAAAGGAAGGCCTTGAGGCTCATCCTCCATTTCTTTACCCTTCCTTGGGACATCCACATCGAATCCCAACACCACAGGGTAGCTACTTGTCAAGGATTTCTCTTCCCCTAAGTGGATGGGTATCTTTTCATCATACTCCTCATCCTTTTCCAGTTGAGCACCCTTAGAGGTGGACGTAGCCTATGCTTCCACATCATCTCAAAGCTAAAGGTGCAAAAAACACAAAAGCCTGTACTTGTACTGAACAAGTTGACATTTCTTCGAATGTAGGGGATCTTGTCCAAATCCTTTCTAAGCTTTCTTGCACTTGCTCTATCTAATGATCAAATCCATGGATGGATATAAGTCACTCCATTCAGCATAACAACACTCGCCGTGGTCAGACTTTCGAACTCACATTCATAGTCCTCAAAGGCATCAAATGCTAGCACCTGCTCTAATGGAAAATCTACTATAAACATACAAGAGAGCTCATGTGCTCTAAGCATAGCATCTACTCTATAAAAATTTCAAAAAGCTTGTCCTCTAGAAGCTCTTGGGAAATCTCATCATCCACAAGAAGAACAACGTTGAATAGCAAACTTTGAGGCCATCACTTGATCACAACTCCTAAAAAAGGGGCTCAAGAAAATAGGAAAACCAAAGATTAGTAAAAGAATCAGGAAGGTAGAAACCAAAGAAAAAATATCAAGAAAATAGAAAAAAGGAACTTTGGGCCAATGGGCCAGAACGGTGCAAGTGAGGCCCAAGGACCTTCCTAGGGGAGCCTCTATCGTACCATTATGACCCATGCTGATCGCATGGGCGTTTTGAAGGAAAATGGGCTAAAACGGCATGAGTGAGGCCCAAGGACCTTCGTAGGGGGCCTCTATCGCACCGTTGTGACCCATGTTGATCATGTTGGGTGTGTTGAAGGCCAATGGGCCAGAATGGTGTGAGTGAGGCCCAAGTACCTTCTTAGGGGGGCCTCTATCACACTGTTGTGACCCATGCTAATCATGCTGGACATGTTGAAGGCCAATGGGACAAAATGGCATGAGTGAGGTCCAAGGACTAACTAGCACAAGGACCAAGGACTACCAATTGGTCCCCTTATTTCACGGAGAGTTCTCATAGTCCGACAGTGTAAATGTTTTGACCTAAAGGCAAACATTCCCCAAATGACCTAAAGACAGATAGAGGAAAGCATGGAGAAGATGAGAGGTGCAAGAGGGATTGCTTTTGGTTTGTGATAAGAGAATATGAGAGGCAATGAGAGGGGCCATCATTGTACACCGTTGTGACTTGTAAGGGAAGATTAAGCATACCTTGTATGAGATGGAAAGGAAAGTAGGCAAAAGACAAGAGATGCAAGAGGAAAGAAAGCAGGGAGAATATGTGAGATTCATCAAAGCCAACCACAAGAAGAAGATGCGAGGTTAATCAGAGCCAACTACAGACCAGTGCTCATGAAAAACTTTGTTTCCATCCAATGGAAAAAAGGAGTAGACTGGTTCTGGGAGGGAAGTAGCTAGTTTTATAACTAAAATGCAAAAAAAAAGCCAATTTTCATCAAGATGAGCTTCACTTTCAACCAGCTTTTTAAGGATATTGCTTGGAAAAAATACATTAAAGGATGATTTTATGTAAGCATTGAGGATGGAGGAAAATGAATCACAAGATTGATTTCCTGGGAAGTGTGTTTGTACCGTTCACATTTAGCGCCACTTGAAGTGACCTGCATAAAGTTTGTTATGGGCCATGGCCCCCGGTGAAAGCTCATTCCTTATTATTGTTATTATTTTGAGAGAAAAAAATTTATTAAAAGGGAAAAAAGAAATTACAAAGTGCCACGAAAGGTCCATGGTGAGACTCTTAGTAGCAACACATACTAACCATGCACGCAGGCTTAGAACCAAGCACATAATAGGAATCAGACCCAATATGGAATGTACATAATAGGCTCAGAACCAAGCACATAGTAGGACAAGTTTGTAGACAAAACACAAGAAATGGACATTGAATTTAAGCAGAGGGTGTGGTCATGGTGAACAGACTTTCCCTTTCCCCTTCTAAAGAGAATCAAGAAATCCTAGTGCTAGCACAGTCTATCCCAAGATTGCTACAAAAGACTTTTTTTTTTTGAAGGTGGTAGCTCATTCCTTATTATTATGATTTTGTTGCAGGTACAAGAAATTTAGAAAGAGTGGTTTTGGGCTTGTCGTTTGATAAGTGGTTTTGGATTTTTTAATTTTTATTTGTTTAAAATAGTAGGCATAAGGTAAGTTATTTCTTTGTATTTTTGCATGTTCCTTGCCTTTTCATGTTGGTGTTGCTCACCTCGTTCCCTTGCCTCTTCGTGTTTGTGTTGCTCGCTTGGTCCCCTACCGCTTCGTCCCTGCATCTTTGAGTTGCTCACTGTCAAAATGCAAAGCTTCTCATCTACCAAGGTATGTCAAGCCTCTCATCTTCCAAGCCTGGTTGTCTTCTTTGCAGTAGGGTTCCTTTACTCTCTGTCTCGCTTCCTCTCTTCTTGGGCCATCAAAGTGCAAGAGGGGCCTTTAAATCCATCAACCTCATCCCCCTTGCCCCGTGATGACCTCTCTTCCTGGGCCATCACAGTGCGAGAGAGGCCCCTCAACCTACCAACCATGCCCCCTCGCCCTATGATAACCTCCCCTCCTAGGCCATCACGGTGCGAGAGAGGTCCCCCCCCTTGCCCCATGATGACCTCCCCTCCTGGGCCATCATGGTGTGGAAGAGGCCCCTCAATCCATTGACCCCCCCTCGCCCCATGATGGTCTCCCCTCTTGGGCCATCATGGTGCAAGAGAGTCCCCTCAATTCATCGACCACACCCCCTCACCCTGTGATGGCCTCCCCTTCCTGGGCCATGACCTCCCCTTCCTGGGCCATCATGGTCTGATGCAAGGCCCTAGGACCGTCTTGGTATGATGCAAGGCCCAAGGACTTACTATCATATGCTTGTTGTAGATGCCACGACAAAAGGGCCAAGCATAACAAAGCCTCGCGTTAGACCAAGGTGATGCTACATTACAGGCTCATTCCACGAGACGAAGATACAATGCACACAGAGGATTTCTTGACAAGCTTAGGCACATTTCATGCCACATGTAGCCTCCAATCCCGAGGCTCCCTTTCTAGAGGGTTTCCAGAGAGATATGCGAGCGTCATAGAATAGGGATGCGCTGGACCGCCTCTACCCTCCTTTGCCTTCAAGAGATCTATGAAGATTTCCTAATTGAGTTCATGGAGGATTCCTATTCACTTGTTGCACATGCACACAGGGTTACTATGATGGCAAGAGACTTTGACATTAACAGGAGGCTCCACTACAGATATGGTCAGCTACTTCAATCTCCACCCATCCATGACCCTTGCATGCATAACATCCTTGCAGTCTCTTCTATCCATCCAGTGCGCCATAACACAGAACCATATCAAGAGTCCCACCCTCTCAATACAAGGTCGCAGAGAGGACATGAATTGTAGATTTTTTTAAAGGAAGTTTTGCAAGAGTAGCCATAGCTCTCTAGGAGTCCCAGCCTCAAGAGCCCTAGCCCATGGCCAAGCCGAAGCCCCAGTAGCTGGAGCCCCAGCCCTAGCCCCAGGCCCAGAGTCGGAACCCATGACCTAGCCATAAGACTTAGGAGCCGGTCCCTCTGAAGAGTGCCAAGATATTAATGATGAGTGCATCATTAGCATGCTCATGATAGAGGCGGAGGTTGGCCTCCAAGATTACAAGAATATGCTAACCTCCACTTCTTCTTATTCTATAAATTATGGTATTACCATTCTGGGGTCCAAAGAGGTCTTATCAATGGATCTGCATGCCGTGCAGTGCATGTGGCATTTTTAAAGTTGGATGATGACATACATAGTAGTGCATGTGGAAATGCTGTAAGTATTCTATTCAATTGTCTTCTATTTAATAAGCATTTGATCAAATGCTTGAGTCTTACTTGCCCAATTGTTATTACGTATAGGTTCAATTTGGTGTCTCTAACAGAGGAACATCAAAGACAAGTTTTTGTTCTTTCTCCATTGCATTGCACGACAATGCACAAGCATTCATCCGGCAGCTTGATTGGTTCAAGCCTATCAGGCTAGATGAAACTAAAATCATATGTATGGCCTACAATCAAAGGTATGTTGTGAATATTAAAGAATATCTTTAAGAGGCCTTAAGTGAGCATGCTTCCAATAATTGTTTTTCCTTGTTAACTTAGTGAGAATTGGAGCTTGTTGTTGTATTTGGTTGAGACAAATACAATATTTTTAGCAAAATCGAAGAGATCTAGTGGATTCCATGGTCAAGTTAGGCAGTGAGTAACCTCAACACTATATTTAGTTATTTCATTCTATGCAAGTTCAACTCATTTGTTGTAACATCAATGTGTCTTTGTAGTTGTGCAAAGAAAATTGTGATGATGTACAAGCATCTGGTGTTTGGGAGGGGGGGGCGGGCCCGGTATACCATGGTCACTCAATAGGGTATATTGGCTAGCATTGACAGTCAAAGGGCCGAGGAAGTAAGGCTATGAGAAGTTAACAAGTGCCAAAAACTAGAGTGCCTTGTACAACAAGAAGAACTAAATTGTGACATTGCTATAAGACATGCAGAGGCTATGCGACGATTTGAAATAGACCAAGCATAGGTGGAGGAGTTTGTACGCACGAGAAGGGCAGCTGAGAGGGAGTAGAGAAAACAATTGGAATAGATAGCATGGGATGACATGGAGAGTGGAGATTGACTAGATGGAGCACCGGACACAATCCCTTCCATGGCACTAGGGGAGTCAACAAAGGGGGAGGCGGAGAGGGAGGGGGAGAGAATCAGCTCATTGATAACAAAAGAAGTAGACGTTGACTCTAGAACATCAAATGTATTATCATTAAAAAGCTTGTATTATACATTGGGGTGATCATAGTTATCAAGTTTATAGTGTATCATCAATTTTAAAGGTCTCCTCTTGTATTCTAACCCAATGAAGATTGTGATAGTGTGTCGACCTTGCCTTCATTTTGCGAGTCCTTCAAGTGCATTTGAATTTCTGAATGCTTTAATCTTCTCGTCTTTCTTTATCCTAGCATCGTGTACTACTTGTGCAATGGATTATGATTTTAATACCTCTTTTGTCCATAGTATCTGCAATATCCTTCTATAAAACCATTGGAATAGCTTGCAAAGACTATTGGCTTTTCTACTACCACCACCATGTTGGCTATGGTAGAAATACGCATTGCGTGCCATGTAATGGGACTTTTGCATACCTTGTGTGCTCCAAATACTTGGATCTCCATAATTTTCAATGAAATATGGCATATTATTGTATATGATATGCTACAGATAAATAGTTAGTCTCTTAAAAGTGTTTAGTAGACAAAGACAATTATCTACTAACATGTATGAAACCAAAGACTTGTCTTATCATGTAGTGTGTGAAATTGATGTATTCCCATGCTTTTAGGGACTCTTTCTTGAATAGACCTAGAATAGTTTGAAACATCTTCTTGTCTATATTTGTCCATGTCTCCTTATCCAGCATCTAGAATATGATATCCATAGCAAGCCACACATCTGCATTTGCATGTCTTGAAAGAGGTTCATGATCCTTTAGTGTGTTGTGCAACCTTTTCCATTGCTCAAAGTCAATTCTACTTACATGCATCCTTCTGTAGTACTTTCCATGTTTGGTAAGATTTTTTTGTCTATTTCGATGGGTCTCGAGAGGAATCATCTTGCCTTCACGCCTCCAAGAGAAACTTTTCTTGGTATGTCTATTTTGTTGTTTGAATTTTTTTAATATTGCATGATTTGTAACTCTCCTCCATGAAGCTTCATGTATGCCAATAACATCTCAAGAGTGGCAATCCCCTTCTTTCATTTTTTGTGGTTCTTGATCTTCTAAGAAAATCTAATGTACAGGTTGACAAGCTTCTCAATCACCTGACAAAGTGCATGCATTGTACATATATGTACATTCGATAGAGGTATATCAAAGATTGGTTTGAAATCTTTGTCGAATTGGTGATGATTAGGTGCCTTCTTCCGCCACTTTTGATCAAGTGTTTTTGCATCCTCCATGCAATACAAGCAAGGAAGGGTGATTAGGCCTCTGTTACAATTATATAAGCACTTTAGAGTCTTTATGTTTGATGCAATATGCCAAGTAACTTGAAAGTTACCCTTGTTTGGAACCAGAAGTGTCTTTTGTCTTTTCATTTGAGCATTAATAACATCTAGTAGTGGAGTCTTTTGAAAGAGCCATTCCAATGCTTAATAATTCTCTCACATAACTAGAAATGTCCCAAGCCACCATAAATTCATTTTGGACTGTACATTGAAGTAATGGGGATCATCCCTTGGCATGTTTTCCATTGCTCTATCCATCAATGTAATGGCCACCCTTTCCATCTTAATGTCTTTCAAAATCTGACACTCATCCATCTTTAATATAAATTTCAATATGCCATTTGTCTGTGCATTTGAGATGTTGTAAAACTCAACCATTTGGACTTGTAGTATCTCCAAATCCATGAAGATATTGTTGTATTCTCATTAGACAACTTGCCTAAAACTCTCCATTGATGTGATAGGGCTTTTGAACATACTCCTCCTGCTTTAAGTTAAGATATTTTCGAAGTCTCCAGAATTGCTATAGTTGTGGACAGGAGCTTTGGATTAATACCTTGTGATTTAAATGAACTTGTAATATCTTTTTGTAAGAAATCATAGCCATTGCGACTTATGCCACTCTCATCCATGGTGCTCTGTATACCCTCCATAGAAACCATGTTCTAGCTCACAAGTCACTTAACAACTTTCCTTTGCAGTACCTTAAATTTCTTCTCTTGTATGAGTTCTCCTACAATCTTTGAGCTAAAAAGTGGCATAAGTTGCTTTGCAAGGTTGACATTGGGGTTACAATTTTCCTTGTTTTACTGTAGCACATCCTTAAACAAGAGGGACAATGTAAAGCAAGGAGACATAATAACAAAAAAGCACAAAATAGTAAGACAAGAGATTCCTAACTTAATAGCCCTGTTTCATTTCTTCATACCCCTAGAGCCGACCTTCAAATCCTCTATGTTCTTTAGTTCTTGTTTCCTTTGTCAAGGGACAAGAAATATTTGCTTCTATCTCAAAATTTGGAGCTACTTGTTCAGCCTTTCTATCTCCTGTTGTTGGGCTTTGATATTTTCTTCTTGAAGGTTTCATTCTTCCTTTAAGTTATTGATGGTTCTGTTATTGATGTGCATCATTGCACTCTCCATTGCAGGTGTTTTAGAGATAGCTTTGCAATAGCCAAGAAGGCCATTCTTTCCATCTCCAACAAATCTAAGAAGTGTAGTTAGGTTTGAAAAGGGTGGGGTGCTAATAGTGTGAGGATCTTTGGGATAAAGAGAACCAATATCACACCAAAGGTTGACATGCCTTGCTCCTCCCTCATGTAGTTTCGTCTTCAGTGTTTTTGAGATGTAATTTCCTCCCCTCCTTTTTTGTAATGCAGCATAACTATTCTCTACGTCTATGTGGAGGTGATACTTGGCATTGCTATTGAGAGGAGGTTGTTGCATGTTTGTTTTGGCCATTGCACCTATGTGTGGTGGATTTTGTGAGTTTGTATTCACCATTACACCTATGTGTGGTGGATTTTGCACCATTTCTATAGAAGTGGGAAAGGATTTAGAAAAAACTCTCACTTTTCAAAAGTTTTGAATTTGGGGCATTTAATGATGTTTCTTTCACCTCTAGGGAAGAAGCTGATTCAGTGGGGTGTGGACTTTACCCACCTCTTGGTGATCTAGAGCCCAACACTTATATGCAAGTACATGTACAATCCATGGTAACCCAACTGTCAATAAAATACTCTATTTTGGATACCCTTTCAATTCTCATGGCACCAAGTATTACATTTGACATGTATGTGGTCAAAGGAGATGTATGGCATTAAGATTCACTTATGTAGTTATGATAGAGAAAATGGATATGTAAATGTACTTGGGATTATTCTCAATACGCCCAAGATGTTTTTTATGATGATGCACAGGCCCATTCATACAGTGCAATTAGGAAAAGTGACAAACAATGTTTTAGTCACAGTCATTGGGATAGTCCTAGAGATCCAATTACGAAAAGTTCTATATTACACATGAGAGTTAACCCTATAGCTACTCTTAGAGAGGGCTTTGTCCTCTCTAGTTTGAATAAAAAATCTCCCTAATCAAAGCTACACTCTAAGTGTTATGGCCATTTTGGTGCATCGAGGTCACTATAGAAAGGGTGTAGACCAGACAGAAAAATCCAATTGTAGAATTATCTAATCAGTTTTTATCATAAATCTTTATAGCTCACCTCAAAGAGAGCTTCCTCCCCTTCAATTTGAATTAAAAATCTCACCGATCGGAGTTTCCTAATCAAAAGTTACACCCCATCTACTAATAGTGGGTCATGTGGATTGCATCTATATGGTTGGCCAAAAAGTCAAAAGTAAGGCCCACAAAGAGGTTGAGAGGTAGATTAGGGACTCCAAGACCTCATGAATGATGAATCTATCTTAGAAAAAGATTATCATGGTGATATGTATGAGGAAGTACCCGATATGGATCGCTATAGCTTGCTCAATCAAACTTTATGTTGGCATGAGCTTCGTCACATGGAGAGGAATAATGACTTGGTTGCCAACCATCACTAGCTGAAGTCAAAAATTGATGTAGCAATTGAGAAAATGGCCATCTTAAACTATAGAACTCAAAAAACCCTAAAGCAACTCACTACTCTTGTAGCTCAGTTAGCAACCACTCTGGCCAAAGAAAAGGTGAATGAATCCAAGCGTGAGTCTCGATGGTCCCCACCACTGAGGCCACTACATGGTCCACAAAACATTATTGGATCCAAGGGTATTTCTGTCAAGATTGTGGGAGAGAAGGAAGGAGTCTCGCTTGAAGCTTTCTTGCTTGCACAATGGGGGAAGACACACAAGGTGGAGGCTGAAAACAGTTTTCCTCTTCTTAGTTGTGTAAGCCAAAAGAACTCAAATACAAAGAAATAGAAGAACCCTATATATGGGTCTCAAACCAAACTCAACTAACTAAGGTGGCATACTAACCAAGCCACGAACTAGAGTAGATAAGGATAGCTATCATGTAGCTATTATTCAGGGGCGGTGTACCAACCGCATCTGCAACTAACACGTCGGTGACATAAATGCACAACGGTCACCCTGGCGTATCACGAGTGGAGCTCGATATCTCAACAATTTCCCCTTCTAGCTGTGAAGTCAGTGAACCCTCTCATGCTAATGACGAGCCCCTATTGAGCTCCCCCATCATCCATGCAGCCAACCCTTGAGTGAGATCCTCACCCACCATTGGCAGAAGTCCCTACTCTTCCTAAGAGTCCTAATGGAACTTATATGGCTCAGCTCCATCATGGAAAATATGGTATTAATGGCTAGGATGGAAATAATGGGTGACATGGCAATAATGGGTAGCATGGCTATAATGGACAACATGGGATGAATGCACAACATGGTCTATATGGACATCAAGTTATTTATGTCCATCATGGAATGTGTGGATAGCAAGGTTTCCATGGGCAGCAAGGTCCTTATGATCTCCATGAGAAGATCATTCTTTCTAAGTATAATGGGCAGTCCCCATTACAATCAAACTTGGAAGAATGGACCTCGAAATTAAAGTCCTACTTCAATATTTATCCTTGCACGGATGGTCAAATTTTCCCACACATGGTAATGCTACATCGATCGAGAGAACCACCCATTTATTGATTGAGAAGACTTTAAAATGCATATGGTTCAAGTATTTATATCCCCCATGGAAAAAGAGTAGTTGGCAAGATGATGGTACACTCTTGACCAATGTAATATCACTATACAAGAGTACAAAAATTAATTTATGAAGTTGGCCATGTATGTGGATAGCATTAGTGATCATGCCAAAATGCGCAAGTACATCTACGTGTTGGAAACAAGCCTATCAACGGATGTCATGGCTCAAAAGCCTACTACACTATTTGAGAAAGGTTATGGAGTTTTCAGCAAGGTTATAGAGAGCCCTGCACCCCATTGAGGTCAGCCCCATATGGGGGTGGTTTTAGAGGCAACTCCATGCCTAATAGCAGCCCCAAAGTACCCACTTACCCCCCCCCCCCTTTCCATGCTAAAAGAGAATAGGGCACCTTTGGGACAGTAATTGGCTCTAATGGTGAAAGAAAGGTATATGCTTTAAAAGTGGTGGCAAGTACACAACCAACCATGTCTCCAAATGCCCTTACAAGATAGCCAAGTCATAAGTTCATAGTATGTATGTAATGGAAGATTGGCACAATGACAAGGAAGACTTACCATTTGATAATAAAGAGCATCCTAAGGATGTGTGCAAACAATTCTATGACCCAGATGATGGGTTTCCCTTTGACCTAGGAGGCAGTTTCCCATCCCATACTCTTAATTTGACATCCCACCTGACTACCATCTCCCTTTGCTCCAAGGCAGTATTAATGGGAAGCATGTGTTCATCCTTTTGGATAGTGGCAGTACTCATAGTTTTGTCAATAAATCAGTCATTGATTGGTTGAAATGCACCCCTATGGAATTACAACACCCCTTGAAAGTTCAAGTAGAAAAAGGCAAGGAAGAAATCAGTACATATGTATGTTCTAAAGTTCCCCTATGCTTGGATCAGAATTATATGGCACTACTTGACCTAATCGCATTAGACATGGGCCCCATTGATACTTTCTTGGGTTGCAATTGGCTTTAAAAATTGGGAAAATTTGTTATGGACTTATCTCAACTCTACATGGAATTTATGATGCATGGATAGCTCACCTACTTAGAGAGAGTTCATGATAATGTTGATTTTCAATTAATTATAGCAAATCAACTCAAACCGAAGTTTAAGAAATGCTCACAACTCTTTGTCTTGCACTTGAATAAGCAAAATTCAGATCGTCCCTCCAAAGTATCGAAGGGTTCAGCCTTGCAATATTTACTTGAGGAGTATAGTGATTTATTTCAGATGCCTATAGCCCTTTCCCCTAAGAGGACAGTGGACCATCCACTTAATTTCAAGCCCCATTCCAAGCCAATGAACAAGTCGCCTTATAGACTTTCCAAGTGTGAGTGTGAAGAGATTGCAAAGCAAGTGAAGGAGTTACTTGAGATGGGTTTTATTGAACCGTTCTTCCCCTTATGCATCTCCCATTCTATCAGTCAAGAAGAAAGATGGCTCCTTTTGCATGTGCATTGACTAAAGAGACTTGAACAAAATCATAGTGAAGAACTAGTACCCCATCCCACGGATTGATGACTTATTGGACGAGTTGAAAGGGACATGCTTCTTCACCAAGATTGATTTGCACTCTGGCTACCATCAGATCTGTATGAGGGAGGGTGATGAGATCAAAACAGCTTCCAAGACTGATCGTGGGCTTTATCATTTTGTAGTGATGGTGTTTGAATTGACTAATGCCCTCGCCACATTCGAGAGTCTCGTGAATAAAATTCTCCACCCCTTTGTGTTTAAGTTTGTGATTTTTTTCTTTGATGACATTCTCATCTACAACAAGACACAAGAGGGTCACTTGGCCCATGTCAGAAGGGTATTTGATATCTTGAGAGAGAATCGACTCTTTAATAAGGAAAGTAAGTGTATCTTCATGCAGACATAAGTGTAGTACTTGGGACACATTCTTACTAAAATTGACGTATAGACTGACCCCAAGAAGGTGAAATGTGTTAAGGATTGGCCCACTCCATCCATCACTACTTCATTATGTGGTTTCCTTGGTCTCTCTTCATTTTACAAATGGTTCATAAAGAATTATGCCACCATCACAACACCTTTGACTAATCTATTAAAAAAGAAATCATTCTTCTAGGATGCTAATGCTGATAATAGCTCTATGTAGTTGGAGGAAATGCTTATGTCAACCCCCATCCTTGTATACCTTGATTTCTCTAAAAGGTTTACCATTCAGTGTGATGCTAGTGGCAGAGGTATTGGTGTATTATTGTTGCAAGAGCATGGTGCGATTGCTTTTGAGAGCCGTAAGCTCGATGATACGGAGATACAAATTAATGTGTATGACAAGGAGATGTTGGCCGTCCTCCATGCTATTATTAAGAAATGGCACCATTACTTATAAGGAAGCCATTTTAGAGTAAAGAGCGACCATAGATTCCTGCAATACTTCCTAACTTGGTCTACTTTGAGTCCTAATCAAAGGAGATGGGTGGCAACCTTGCAAAACTATGATTTTCACATCCCTCAAGCTTAGGGCAAAGATAACATTGTGGATAATTTACTTTCTTGAATGTGGGAATACATAATATCCTCGATTTTAGAGTTGCATATAGTGATTGGATTGAGGATCTTCAGGAAGCTTATTTATTGGATGAGGACTTCAGTCACATATTCCAAAAATTATCTACATCCTTGGCTTAAACACATTGTGTTAAAGTTGGATTTAGGCAGAAATAACAGATGAGATAGCCACAATCATGTAAGGATTTATTTAAGAGTATGGAAGAGGGAAGAAATAACCAAGATTATGTCACTTGATTTTCTTTTTCTTTGTCTTTGATATACATGAATGATGGAAAACATTCGGAAGACACTTTCACACATACAGTCTCCACTCTTAAGACTCATGATCAAAACATAGACACATATGAGGAAAGCTAGGATTATAGAGAACACATCACAAATCAAATACATGGATTATGGGTTTTGGGTAAGCAACACACTTAAGAGACTCCTAGGTAGCATTTTCTACTCTTAAGTCAATGTAAGGAAGATTATTCATATATTCCTTGAGGTATGTCCTTGCTAAGATCAAAAACTCTACTCCTTATGGAAATAGTGGTTTGGCAAGGATGACTTCATCTTAGTAAGGATGAAGAGTTAGATGACTTTGGAGCTCCGAGAGGAACACCAAGGAAAAGGGAAGACCTACAGAAGGTTACAGAAGGTCATCAAAACCACATAACTTACTCTCAAACCATTCCAAACTCTCACAAACCATTCAATAAGCTTTCACAAAATCTCAATCTTCATCAATCAATACTCCATCCCTCTTTACAGAAGACAATCAGAACAAAACAGACCAAAACAGACCAAAACAGAAGGTATACAGAACCTATCAGAACATCACAGAACCACCAATAAACATTATGAACTTCCAAAACACAATCAATATAATCTAAAACACTCTCAAACCACTTCCAAACTAATCAATCATCTCATAAAATCAACCATTCAGCTCTCAAAAACAACAAAAATCAGCCAAAAAACAAGTCATTTCAACACTCAACATATCCCCACACTTAATAAGGAAGCGTCCTCGAGACCCAGGAAAAAGGGAATACAAGTGCATTTAAAATCACAACGTTAATCTTCAATGATCTTCTCAAAAAGAATCCATCCACCATGACCCCAACTTATAACCTATTTCTGATATAAAAATACAAAGAAAGGAAAACCCGTTTTACAGGAACACTTCATATCAAACTGAAAATCACAACAAATTTGTAAAGGATATAAAAGTTTTCTTCTTCTTCATCAGCATCAGCTTCAACTCTCCAACCACGAACCCATCACCACAATTCTTCAAAATGTAGCTCACACACGAAATCCAATAGGAAACTGCCACGTTCGTATTACATAAATGAACTCACAACACAAACACTAATACAACACAACCATCTGAATGACTTCTCCAAAAAGAGAGATTTTTATTAAAAAGCATCCACCATACATTGGAAAGGTATCAATGAAGATGATCCCTCTTGAAAGATTGATGTTGTCGGAAACGATCCATAGATAAGGATTCATCTACAAAGTTTTTAGGAGGATTTTGAAAAAACTGGAGACAGCACATCCTTTCCAACAGGACCAGGTATCTGCTAGGCAAACAAAGGGCATGAAAATACAAAATATCCAGTTGTTGGGAATCAATGCTTACATTGACATTCATGCACAACTTTGGAATAGGCTTGGAATCATTATGAGACTGTGAATACTACTGAGCAAAATGAACATAGTTCTGATAAGCTTGACTGGAAGCTGTCCATTCTCCTGGAATTACTGGCCAATTAATTTGAGGTCCTGTAAGGGAATCATCCGAACTCCATTCCCTTCTTCTGGAAATCTGATGATCAAACCCATCACAGTCACTAACCAACTGAGGTGGTTGAGATATAGAAATGTTAGGAGAGGGTAATGGAATAAGGAAGAGTGGATGAAGTCAGGGATAGGAAAAATCATAAAAGGAAGAAAAGGTTAAAGAAGGAGTGGCAGAAATTTGTAGGGAATCACTAAGGAAGGGTGTTAACTGATAAATAGGAAATGTGGAGGGTACATGAATGGATGGAGAAGGACAGGGTGGAGAAGGAGAAAATACTCTATCCTCAATAAAGGAACACTATGTAAAAATGGAAATTTGAGGGAAAGATGAAGGTTGGAAAAGAAGGGGTAAAATAATTGTGGAATTAGATTGACAAAGGGAAATATATATAGCATAGCGGTGAGCCATTTGTTGGTAATAGAGGAGGGTAGGAACAGAAGGTCCTAAGAGAGATCGTCTATGATAGGCATCAAAGAAGGTAGCATCAAACGGATTATGCTTTGAAAGATAGGCTAAGAGATCCATCCTCAGTTGGTTAGTACTCTGGGCAGAGATAGAATCTGTGTTTTGTCGTTGATTTAGGACCACAGAATCAATCATGGAATGCCAAGAATTATCATGACAATCAGCCACTTTGGAGGAATAACCCTGTAACATGTCAGCTATGCACAATTCCAAATGATTGACATACAAAACAGCCTGTAAGACCACATCCCCCACATACCATGCCATATCCACCTCATCTGAAATTAACAAGTCTCCTCGTAGATACATGTATGACATCAACATGGTGTCTGGTGTGACAGAATCTTCAAACACCATCCTTACTACCTCTGTCAACAACTCAGCAGACCAAGCCCCACTCCAGCCATCCTCTGGAAGAGGTAAATCCATCGTGGAAAGCTTCATGTAGAAAACCAACTTCTGTAAGTGGTAGTGGACAAAGAAAGAATGGTCTGGTGAAACATATTCCTGAAACTGCTCAAATGTAGACCATAACCAGTCCATTCTGGACTGCAATCTTTCCACTTTATCTTGGAATAGAGGGCACAAAGTAGCCTGTCTCTGAAGAGTAGCCAAGTCCTGCTGTGAAAGAGAAGGAATCAAGGGAACATTAGGGCTTGGAGGAACAAAGCGTGACTTTGCCAGTTGATCTTGCAACTGCTGGATTTGGGAGGCTTGGGATGCCACTGTGTCATTAGCAATCTGTAAAGCGGAAAGTTTGTCATCTAAGATAGCTTGGAACTCCTGTGCTTCTCTGGACATCCTCTCCTTCTCCTCTGAAAGGCTAGTAACCTGGGATTGAGCCTCTAGTAACTGAATCTTCAAAGAAGAGATCTCATCGCTTTGGGTGGCAACCAGTTGGGTTTGCTGTTCCATTTGCTTAAACAAATCTGTTAGGGTATCCTTAGCAGAAGCTAACTCGAATGTTGCCTGATGCAACTGGTCCTTAGACTGCATGAGTTCTTCATAAAAAGACGCGTACAGCTGTTGAACACAGGCTGTCACTGACAACTCAATGGAACTTTGAATATCTTTACAGAGGAAAGGAATGGCATCTCCTGAGACTAGACTGTTCAGGGAGGGAACTGATATGTCCAATGATCCTTCTCGATGTGCTGTAAATAGGTTATTACAAGTAAGATACCCAGGAAGATCACTGCTAGAGGTAGCAGGAATGGGCACTGAAGGAAGTACTGAAGGAGCTTTATCCGCTACCCTCTTCAAGCGTTTGCGTTGTATGACCGGGGGAGGCGGAGAATCATCATCATCTATGTTAATGGGTTCTGACTCATCTGAAGGTGGAGGAGGAGGTACGGGATCTGATGGAGGAGGTGGAGGCATAGTCTTCTGTAAACCGGAATAGGTCAAGAAGGCAGACAAATATGATCCATATGTGACATTGGTAACATTACCCCTGGTGACTTTGACGAAATGCTGATCCATTTTAGTGAGTCCAATCAATAGCGACTCCTTTCAACACCATCCTAGAAGCTGTAAAAAGCTCTTTGGACAAGTACTGGGATGGCATTTTGGCAGGCATAAACCTGTCTTGGAGAAACTGATAGATTGTCTTCCATACGGGATCAGTGATCATAGAAAAGGAAACTCCTGAAGAGTTGATCACCTTCTTAACATCCAGCATTTCCCTTGTCTGCTTTTGCAACAGCTTTAGAATCTCTTCATTAGAGAAAAGCTGTCGAGTGGTAACAAAAGGTTCACCTTTGGAGGGAAGAGACAAAGCCTTCCCTAAGCCTCGAGGTGTCAAAGTCATAGAAATTCCTTGAACTAGTCCTGTCTTCTTGCTGTAAGAGGCCAGAAACTCATCACATAACGACGGATCCTCTGGAAGCAGGGGAAAAGAAGTAGCCACAAAAGCAGCAAGGCCTGCCTTCGTGAGAGGCTCAAAAGTAAGTAGGGAAGAGTAATCCATACTAACTAATGGGACGTACTGGATAGGGGGAGGAGCATGAGAAGGCGCCATTCAGATGGTTACACACACACCACAAACACAGACAATCAAGGAGAATGCCTGCAAAGCAACAGACAAAAAACCAAGGATAAGAGAACAACCAACACAATAAAACGTGACTCAACCAACGAACCCCAAGCAATCCACAGCCTAGAAAAAAAAATTTGACATGACCTTGAGACAAATGCGACCGAAAGCTTCATGCGATGCATCAGACAAACACCCAGAATCCCGTATCAAGCAAGAAAAGAAAAAAACTGCATACCGTACCCTTAACCGTAACAAAGACAGAAAACCAAAACAATACCACATCCGACATATATCAAGACTACATCATCGATAAACCAGTGTTTGACCATGGAAATAACTCTAATGACTGCGCAGACCCATCCCACGAAACGGTTCGTTAAAAAGGGGAATTAAGTGCAATGAGGGGGAAATTAATTTAATGAAGGGTTGATTTTAATAAATTATTAAGAATGGGTGAAGTTTTATTAAGTGATAAACCTTAGCAAGAAAACGACGGTTCCTTATTATAAAATTGAATTACTAATTATTAGGTGAAAACGGTGCTTTAATTCGAATCCCGGACTGCGATACCCAGACGGGGTCTCTAAATGCAAGTTCATTGATTACAAATTAAGGTGATGTGGAGCGCTTTTTTGCCAGCGCGTGCTCATGTGACGGCTGGTTCATTTTAATTAAAAATTAAAGTACCTCTCTAGCGCACGTAGTGCGTGCTAAGTGAACGGCGGGTTTATTTTAAGTAAAAAGAATGTGTATGTATAGCGCGAATGCGCGTGGAAACGGTGGGTGAATAAAGAGTTCATTTTAACAATTAATTTGTGATTAAGGGGAAAATGAAAATAAATAAAGCACATAAAATAAATACCTGGAAGGGGTGTGTATGTAATGCAGAAATGCGCACGGAAGAGTCCCCCAAAAGAAGTGAATCCAGTAAAGGAAAAGTAAAGACCACTAACGAACAACAAACACAACACCTTAGTGGGTGGGTTGATTTGGTTTTTGTTGGTTTTGTAATTTTTGTAAGTTGTGATTATTTATGGGTGGTTTTTGTTTTTGTGGTGGTTTTGTGTTTTTTTTTTGTTTTTTTTATATAATAATAATAATAATAATAATAATAATAATAATATCAAGATATATAGCACATGAATATGTGATGATGGGAAAAAATGAAAATGCAGCCAGGGAGGAAATATCCACAATTGAGTGTATGACAATAAAATAGAGAGTTTGATGGTTAATTTCCGTTTGGTGGTTTTCTTATTTTATTTTGTTTTGTTTTGTTTTTTTTTTTACAATAGGGGTACCATGTATGATAATATTTGAAAGTGAAAAATAAATGGAAAATGGTCAAGGGAGGTGAGGGAAAATTTTTAGAATTTTTTAGATTTTTTAAAGAATTTTTTACTATTTTGAAATGAATTTTCTACATTTGTTGGTAATTTGGGGGATAAATTGGGAAATATTTAATTTTCAAAAATTGTGAGAGTGGTAATTTCCAACACAAAATTTTCCAAAAATTTGGTAAAAAGCGAAGAGAATTTTTAGAAATTTTTCTGAATTTTTATGATGTGGAAATTAATTTATAAATTAATTAAATCAGTTAAATCAGGAAAATTAGCTTAGTCTAGTAAGTAAGTTGAAAGTAAGTTAGTTAAGTCCTGTTAGTCTGTGTAAGTCATGTTAGTTTGACTAAGCCAAGTCAGGTTAGGCAGATCGAATTAGGTTAGTCTAGGGGAAGTTAGAGAAGTTAGATAAGGCAAGTTAGTGGAGACTAACCTAAAGGGGGTTAGTTAACCTAAGTTGGGTTAGGGTTAGGGTTAGGGTTAGGGTTAGGGGGAACCTAACTAGGGGTAGTTAGAACTAACCTAACTATGGTTAATGGAACTAACCTAACTAAGGTTAATTAGTGGGGGGTTAGGGTTAGTTAGTTAACCTAACTAATGTTAATTAGTGGGGAGTTAGGTTAAAGTAGTGAACCTAACTAATGTTAATTAGGATAACTAATGTTAGGTTAGTGAGACGATGGTTAGGTTAGTGAAACTAACCGAGGTTAGTGAGGGAGGAGGAGGAGGGGGAAGAGGAGGAGGGAGGGTGGCGGATGTGGCGGGGTGTCGGCCACTGGACGGCGCACGGACAGCGAGGATGGGGCGCAAGGACGACAGCGAGCGGGTCGACGGCGATCAAGGCGGCGAAGGCGTCAGCGGCTTCCGGCGGGCAACGACTAGGGCGCTGCGGCGTCCAGGGCAGGAGGCGGCGCAAGGACGACAGCGAGCGGCGGGGCGGCCACGGGACAGCGCGCGCAGGGACGACAGCGACCGGGTCGACGGCAGGAGGTTCGGCATCTGGCGGCGCGTGGCGACGGCTTGGCATCCGGCGGCGTCAGAGGGGAGGAGAGAGGAAGGAGGAAAGGAGGAGGAGGGAGGGAATGGAGGAGGAGGGGAAGGAGGAGAAGAGGGGGGGGGGGAGGGGTACACGCAGGGAGAGGGAGAGGAAGGGGGGGAGGCGGTTAGGGTAGGGAGGGGCTGGGGAAGAGGGAGGGTGGGATAGGGAAGGGTGGGGGGGGGGGTGGAAAGGGTGGGAGGGGATGGGCATAGGGGAAGGGGAAGGGTTGGGGTGGGTAGGGGTAGGGGTAGGGGTGGGGGAAATGGGCGGGGTAGGGGTAGTCAGGGTATAGGGAGGGGTGCCCAAGGGGAAGGGGTTAATGGGCAAGGGCCCATGCAAGGGGCGTACCCCTTCGTCCCGCGCGCGTGCGCGAGGCGAGGGTAAAAAAATTTGCCGTGGCGGGATTGAATGGACGCCCGGATACGAGGACGAGACACGTGGATGCGACCGGGGCGCGTTAAAACGTGTAAAATTGAAAAAGGCGCGTTCACACGCGGCACGGAGCGCGAGAAATCACATAAAAATAAAGAAAATTTAATAACTCCCAATCTAGACGTCAAAACGAAATAGCGTAAAAACAAAAAGTGGGTAGGACGGCAGGTGGAAGACAGGAAAATATATGCGACGGAGATTTCGGGAGGGGTAAAGGGTGGTCACGTGCAAAAAACACAAAAAAGAACAAAAAAACAATTAAAATTTAATATCGGAAAATCCGTGCATCGGAATGAGGTGTAAAAAAAAGGAAAATTGTGCAGAAAGACGTGCTCAACAATCCTATCACATCAAAACATAATTGCGACAGAGATAAGAGGCGTTTACATGGGAAAAACCCAAAAAAAAATCCGAAAATGGGATCGAAAATTAGTATCGGATGAATTGTTCGCCGGAATGACATGCAGTAAACAGGAAAAATGTCCGCAAAAAGGAGGGGCACAGGGTTATCACATTAAACCGCAGTTCCGATGGAAATAGGAGGGGTTCACATGTGAAAAACTCCAAAAATACGCCCGAAAACTCATTTAAAAATTAATAAGTAAAAATACGAAAGTCGAAAGAGGGGGGAGAAAAAAGGAAAAAGTTGGGGGAAGACACGGAGGACACGACTGTCAAATAAAATTGGAATTCCGAGGCAAATAGGGTAGGTTCACATGGAAAAATGTCAAAAAGACGCATGAAAAAGTCGTAAAAAACCAGAAAATTAATAATGGACAAACCGTGTATCGGAATGACGCGGAGGAAAAAGGAAAAATTTCAGGGGAAAAGTGGATGACAAGGCTATGATGTCAGATCATGGTTCCCGAGCAAGCAAAGCACGTTCACATGGAAAACCGGCTAATTTGCGCAAAATGCTTCAAAAATTAATAACTCAAAAACCGTGCACCAGAATAGGGGTAGGTAAAAAGGAAAAATGGTCAGTTCAAAGGAGGGAACAGGGCTATAAGGTTGGATTGGGACTTTGGTGAACGTAAGGTCCGTTCATAGGACAGGACCTCAAAATCAAGGAATGAAGGAAAACGGCAAGGGAACAGCCCCAAAGGTGGGTGGAACAGGAACGGTCGGGTGGGAAGGGACCCCATCACGGTAACAACAAGGCATGGCATACATGCATGAACAGGTTAAGGCATATGCAAAGGGGTATGCAATATAGACGCGCAAGGACACGTCCCCACACTTAAGACCTCAATGGATAGGGTTAACCGAGCAACAGGGACCTAGGACCATGCCACAGACCATCCACTAACGTCCCCACACTTAAAACATGACCGTCACGAAGAAACCAAAGTGGGAGGGTTAGAAAAACTTGGCCCATTTCGTCAAGAAGCAAGGTTGAGTGTCGATGGCACGTCCACTATTGTTGTCGGCGCTGGAGGTACCAAGGCATCTTCTCGACACACGTCCTGCATAGCAGGGACTACGCGGCAGCACCCAGGGAGGTAGCTGATGGAAGGAAGCGCATGAAGTCCATCGATGATGAGGGATATTGCACTCAACTCACAGTCACTCAAGTGGAATGAAAGAATAGTCACTCGCCCCATGACTAATATCACTCGAGGAACAAGGAGTGAAACCCATATCTCGTACCCGGTTGAGAAATCAACAGGGGAATGGTGCAGAGGGGGTATGCCAGGGTGCACAATTGATGGTGCATTAGTGCGTCCAACCCGTCTGGCATAAGTGCAAGAAGGAAGGTAAGGGAGCCTTACAGTGCAATGTACAGAACAGGGTGGCGTGTCTTGTGATAACGGCAAACACCCATCCCGTGGGTGCATAGGGAAACGGGAATATACCTGACTCCAAGTGTCGTAACGTCCCTCAATCTCACCTCTCGGTAATTGATTGAAGAAATCCAGTCACACTCATCCCACCCTCTGTCTCACTCTTTGTTGATAGATACAGGAGGGCAGCCTTTTCTTGAAACCCATTGATATAATCCTCACGGTCACTTGTGTGAAGGTTGTATGCCTTGTGCGCATTGGATGGTGCAACTGTGCGTCCCACCCTGTGCCGGCATACGGTGTGAGAAGGAAGGCCAAGGAGCCTTATGGTACAGTGCACAGAACAAATTGTGCTTTGTGCATTGAAAGGCCCATCCCGTGCGTACAACACTTCATTCACACTTCTCACCTCTCATTTGATTTGAAGGGAAAAGACTGGTCTCTCGCCCCACCCTCTGTCTCGCGCTCTATCGATAATTATAGAGGGCAACCATACTCACTTCCCCATTCGGTTAGGATGAAAGCTCACGTCACTCGATTGGTTGTCGATGAAGATCGCGTCATCAGTTATTGAAGAGGCGTACCCAGGGAGGTAGCCATCAAATCAAATATTGTATTGGATAGGAACATGTCGTCTGCTAGAGGACAAGTAGACGCTTTGCAGAGAGACCCAGGACACAGCGTACCAAGGGAGGTAGCTTCGGAATTGGATCCTGGGAATATTAATTAATGAACCACTTTCTGGACTGCTGGGTGTTGCCACCTTTTCCACAGCCAGCTTCCCTCCCAAGGGTGTGTACCACCTTTTCTCGGAACGAGGCCTGCTATGACAAGGAAGTTCTTCCTTTTCTCTCATAATAGTTTTATTTTTCTTATTTTTTTCTTTTTCTTTTCTTTTGTTTTCCCCTATTCCCGAGGGTGTTTCCACCTTTTCTCGAAGAATAGGTCGGCATGACAGAGACCTTAGTCCTTTTCTCCCATGACCGATATGTATACTTTCCTCTTTTTTTTTTCGAATTGAGCAAGGGAATGGTAGAACTACCATTTGTCAGAACCCACCTCGCCACTGTCGCTGGTGGAAAATAGAGGATAAGAGATCAAGGCTGGAAGGGGGATTTGAGGGGACAGAGGGTTGCGTCCACTTCATCAGGAGTGACTGAAGAACGGCTATCAGAAGTAGCATCATAAGAAGTACAGTGCCGTGCCAATGAGGGAAAAGATCAAGTGACCGTAATTTTCAAGATCCCCAAGGAGGGAAGTACTTCTTCAGGCGATATCCATTGATCAGGAAGGGATCATCAGGTACATCAACGGTCTACACTTGGACAGAGCCATTAGGGTTGATGGCAAGTACCTTATATGGGCCCATCCACCGCTGTTGGAGCTTGCCAGGAAACTTGCCAAATCGTGAATCATAGGCTAGGACCAAATCACCTTCTTTGAACTCCTTGTGCTTGATGAAGCTATCATGGTAAGCCTTGCGTCGAGCTTGCATGGCTTCCATGCACTGTAAAGCCATCCTACGAATTTCGTCCAAACATTCCAAGTGTAGGAGACGGCATTGGAATGAATCATCGTCCCCCAAACGCTCTTTGATAGCCACTCTCAAAGAGGGTAATTCCAATTCAACAGGAAAAACAGCTTTTGTACCATACACCAGCTGGAAGGGTGTCTGTCCTGTTGCTGCTTTATGGGAGGTTCTGTACGCCCAGAGGGCCTCTGTAAGTCAATCATCCCAATCACGACAATGTGCGGCAATTGTTCTTGTCACAATCGAGCAGAGGATGCGATTGGTGACTTCGACTTGGCCGTTGGCTCTGGGGTAATAAGGAGTGGACTTGCGATGGCGGATCTTATACAACTCTGTTAATTCTTCCATGACTTTGTTGAGGAAATGAGTGCCTCTGTCACTTACCAGCTGTAAGGGACTGTCAAAACGGGTGATGATATTCTCGTATATGAACAGGGCCACGCTGTTACCATCATCCCGCTTTAGGGCTTTAGCTTCACACCACTTTGTAACATAATCCGTACATACGAGGATGTATCTGTTCTATTTCCTTCTGGTAGGAGGATCGATCGGACCTACGAAGTCGATGCCCCATTTCTCAAACGGCTTCAGGGGAAGGATAGGTTGCAATGGCATGGCACTTGTCTTCGTGGGTTTCCCCATTCTTTGACAAGCATCACATCTTTTACAGTAATCATAGGCATCCTTGTGGATGGTAGGCCACCAATATCCTGCTAGCAGAGCCTTCCTGGCTGTAGCTTCTCCTGCAAAGTGACCTCCACATGGCTCGTCATGGAAAGCCTTCAAAACAATCCCAATTTCATTTCCTGCAACACATCTTCGGAGCACTTCATCTTTGCCTTTCTTGTACAGTGCACTGCCTAACAGGGTGTAGGGGGCTGATTCTAGCATAAGCTTCTTCCTCTCCCAACTAGAAATACCAGGAGGATATTGTTGGGTTGCCAGCAGATTGGCAATGTCTACATACCAGGGAGTTACAGTTTCTACCAAGAATAGGGAAGCATCAGGGAGGTCTGGATCATCCTGCTCCTCGTCTGCAGTTTGTGGGATACGTGACAGATGATCAGCCAGAACATGGGAACGACCAGGCTTAGTAATCACCTCAAAGTCGAACTCCTGAAATAGAAGGAGCCATCTCATCATTCGTCCTTTCACATCTGCTTTGTTCATCAGGAAGGATAGGGCCTCATGATCCACATAAAATTTAAAGTGGGTAGATAGGAGGTAATGGCGAAACTTTTCCAGGGCAAACACCATTGCCAAGCACTCCAGCTCTGTCACTGTATAGTTCTGTTCCCTATCAGTGACTTTTCGGCTTGCATAATAGATTGGTTGATCCAGCTTCGAGGAACCCTTTTGGCAAAGGACAGCACCTAAGCCTTCAATTGATGCATCAGTGTGTACATGGAACTCTTTCGTCCAATCAGGAGGTTGCAGAATGGGTGCCTCAATCAGACATTGCTTTAGAGTGTGGAAGGCTTTGTCACATTCTTCCATCCAAGTAAACTCTGCATCTTTCCTCAAAAGCTTATGCAAGGAGGTTGCCTTTGTTGCAAAATGAGCTATGAACCTTCTGTAGTAACCCACATGGCCTAGGAATCCCCTCAACTGTTTGAGGTTGGTGGGTGCTGTCAGAGCTGCAATCTTTTCGATCTTTGCAGGGTCTGTTGATATCCCTTGTGCAGAGACAATGTGGCCCAACAGAACTCCAGAAGAGACCCCAAAGATGCATTTTTCGGGGTTGAGGGAAATCCCATACTCCCGGCATCGGTCAAAGCATTGTTCCAGGTGTCCCCAGTGTTCAGGAATCAAACTATAGACACAGAAGTCATCCAAATATACTTCAATAAAGTCGTGTAGATGATTTTGGAATGCGGCCATCATGACTCGTTGGAAAGTAGTAGGGGCATTGCAGAGCCCAAATGGCATCACTCGGTAAGCGTAGGTCCCCCATTCTGTGGTGAAGGTTGTTTTGGATTGGTCCTCTTCTGCGATTTGGACTTGGTTGTATCCGCTGAATCCATCCAAAAGGGAGTAAAGCTCATGTCCTGCCACTGTGTCCAACAATTGGTCTGTGAAAGGGATAGGAAAGTTATCCTTCTTTGTCTTGGAATTAAGCTTTCGGAAATCCACACATATTCGCAATTTGCCATTCTTCTTGGGTACAACCACGATGGGTGAAACCCATTCACTATTTGCCATTCGATAGATGAACTCGGCTTCCGGAAGCTTCAACAGCTCCGCTTTCACCAATATGGAATAATTCAGGTTTATTCACCTCTGTCATTGCCGTACTGGCTTGGCATCAGGTTCCAAGTCAATATGATGTTGACATATTGTGGGATCAATCCCCTTTAGGTCTTTGTAGGACCATGCAAACACGTCCAAATTTTCTTTCAACAAGTTGTACAAGGTTGACAACTCCTCTTTTGGGAGACTGCTACCCACCTTCAAGTGGCGTTCAGTGCCATCTGCATCCACAAAGGTTAACTGCCTTTCACCTTCTACTTCACGGATGAAGGTCCCACGGACTGCTTCTGGATACAGATCCGACTCCTTCAAGGGAGTGGTGTCCTCTTCTGATGTCCCACTAGAACCAACTTCTTCTTTTGGTGGAGACTTAGGTTGCTCCTTAAGATGTTGGAATGGGATTAGAGCCGTTTCGAGTTTGGTTTCAAAACTAAATACCTCTTGGCTTGAAGACTCCTCTTCTGAAGATGACACATCCAAGAACGTCACATAACAGGGACCCTCGGATGCCTGTTGGGTTTGTGGGACTGGTGCTTGTTGGCACGGTGCATCATCATCATCTTTCTTTGGCAAGGATGGGTTAGGACGGCAGAAGCCACTACTGAAAGACGGCTTATTCTTCTTAACCCATGTCTTATAAAGATTCTGCATATAAGAAGATCCATTTACCAGACCAGATGGTACCATCGCCATTCTGTCCCATAGCATGAGCTCATCTGCTTCTGATGCTTCTGGAACTTCTTCCTCAAATGTATCCTTTTCAGGTGGGATAGATTCTTCTGGCTCACTTTCATAACCTTCTTGGTCCATATCATATTCATCCTCTTCTGTCTCTGTCTCTGTCTCTGCTTCTGCTTCTGGCTCTGCTTCTGTCTCTGCTTCTTTTTCTGCTTCTGTCTATGTAGGCGCTCTGTAACAGAAGAACAGATTCTCTGTTTCCTCTCCTACCTCTGTCTCGGCTTTTCCTATGGCCATGTAACAGGGAGAGCAATACATCCATGCTTCTATCTCACTGTCAGAAGTGATTTCAGAAGTCATTCCTGGTTCAGGCAGGAAGTATTCACCCATTGATAATGGCTTTGCATCTTTTGGAAGTCGGCTTACAGTATCCACTGTTAAGGAATGTGCCACTGTTTTCTTGGGAAGGATCTGTTTGACAGCATCTTTGTCTGCTGATGTTCCATCCGTAGCCTCATTAGGGGAGTCAGAAGATAATTTCAAGGAGGTGGATCCATGTCCTTTTTGAGAACCATATAGCTTCAGCACCACTTTATTGGATCCTCTACCCAAGGTCAAGGTTCCTTTGAACCAATCCGTCTTTGCTCGGGCTTCAAAAAGCTATGGTTTGCCCAGTAACAGAGGATAGGATGTACCATAAGAGTTTGGCTTCACCACCAAATAGGTTAGCCAATAATCTTTTCCAGCCACTATAGTCTTCACATATGGAAGAATGCCCAAAGGCTTGATTCTGCTCTGATCCGCCAGTCTGATGAGCCATTGGGTGGGTTGCACACCTTGTAGGCCTAGATCCTTAATTGTCACATCCGTCATAATGTTCACTGATGAACCTCCATCAATCAGTGCATTTGCAATAAAGCAGCCTTCTATCCACACGCCAGTCTCTGGGGTACCCGGATCTAGGAAAGCGTTAGCCACATCCACTTCTTTGACAGGCTCTGGAGCTTTGTTGGACTTTGTTGCTGTTGAGGGAGCAATCCTTAAACCACGTCTTCTTGTCAGTATACTTTTAAACCTTTTTTGGCAACTGGGAGACAACATCAATAATTGTCAAAATGTGAGGTTTGGTTTAAAGGTATCTAGATCTCTAACCAGATCGTATTCCTTAATAGGATCCACTGGCTTCTCTAACCGGTTAGGGAATGGGGCAACCCCCATTTTCATTTTCCCTCTTTCTTCCAATAGGGGAATCATGGGAACTTATTCTGCTACTTGCGGCGCTTCCTCCTCTTCTGTATCCTGGACCTCTGGTCCTGTCTCTGTAACAGTCTCTGTAACTCTCTGTGGCACTGTAGGGCTCTGTACGGCACTGTCAAGCTTTGTTCTGTTCTGTTCTTCTGGTGGAAGGTTGAACTTCACTGTTCTGGCAGGAGGGTTATTTTCTTTCTGGATAGGTGGTTCCTTCTACTTTGCACGAGTGATGGCAGCAACTTCCAATTCCACTAAATTGGAGGTAGGCTCTTGAGCCTTGGCCGGACTATCAGTAGCATTGTTTTTCACTGGGGCTGGGCTTGGACAGTCCTTTGCAGTGTGGCCTTCTCCTTTGCATCGACTGCATAAGGGCTTGTAATCCACTGACCTTCTAGGATTTGGACAATTTGGTGAAATGTGTCCCTTTTCCCCGCATCTGTAACACTCCACTTCTGATCTTTGACCACCGCTAGACTGTCTTCCTCTGTAACTTTGAGAGGAAAATCTTCTGGGTCCGAAATTAGGGCCAAACTCTCTGGGCTTGGGTCCAATATCCTGTGTTGTCATTTTGGATTCCAGCAAGTTGAATCTTGCGTCTTCTTCCTTCCTTCTCCTATCATGCATCTCTTTCAGAGAGCAAATGTCCTCTGTATGGTTCTTCCGCAAACAGTAGGAACAGAAGGCTCCAAGAATGGTTGGTTTTCGTGTACATTCAGTGGCTAAATGGCCTGCTTGATGACACTTACCACACCAAGTATTTGACCGCATTACATCTCTTCCTGCTCCTGCAACGTTGGATATGCTAGCGGTATTCACTTTCAGCGTCTGTAGCTGCTCTGTAATCACATCCATCAACTCCTTTTTTATGTTTGCAACTGAGTTGGATAAGTAGTCCTTCAAACTTTTACCTCCTGAGGCACTGGCAGTAGGGTTTTGAGGAGTCTCTGTAATCACTGCATAAACGGGTTGGGCTGGTACAGAGGGGTCTCTGTTCTGGTTCTGATTCAAAGCTCCTGTTTGAACTGTTGGATGTTGGCTCCAGTTGGTAGGGTTCCACTGTTGCTGCTGATTTGGCATGGAGGAAATTGGTTGGGACCATTGTTGTTGTGGTTGAACCACCATTTGAGGCATGGATTGTGGCCATTGTGGATTTGGTGCACTGTACTGTGATACTGGAGGCATCTGTTGGTAAGGGTAGGGAACAGTCCCTGGAACTGAATTTGGTGGGTACATCATTCCTGGCATCAGAGGAGGTAGGACTCCTCTTCCTGAATTCATCGCCAATCTTTCCACTTCATCGTACAGTCTTGCACCTTCTGTTGCAGCTTGCAGGGTGGCTGGTCTTTGTAGCTCCATAAACTTACGGACTTCTAGTTGTAATCCTTTGAGAAACACCCCCTTCTGAATGCCATCATCTAGATTATGGTTAGTCCATCTCTTCAGGATGGATTCCATTCGTGAGACATAGGCTTCTACTCTTTCTCCAGAGGACTGACTTAGGTTCATAAATTTCTCTCTCATCCGCTCTTCAAAACCTTCACGCCTGAATTTAGTGAGGAAGGCCAACTTCATGTCGTCCCATGTGCCAAAAGTTCCTGCTGCTTGTCTCTCATACCACTGAAACGCCGCGCCCTTGAAAGTGGCGGGAAATATTGCCAACCAATGCTCAGGGGTTCTGGCATTGTTAGCCACACATGCTACCATAAATTCTACTACATGAAGATCGGGGTCTTCATTGTACTCTCCCTTAAAAATTGGCAATGGGACTACATTCGCTGGCCTGTCATCAATATTTCTAGGACGGATCTGGCTTGGAAGTGGACCTCCAGCAGGAGGAGGAAGGGCTTGATGTGCCATTGGGACTTTTGTAAAGAGTTCCGCAAGGGCGTCAAAGGCGGCTTCTGCTGCGAGCTCGCTCTCGGCTCTGATTCTTGCTTTCTCTCTTCTCACGTACCTCTGGACTCGTTCTAACGCTTGCCTTTTTATTGCGTCATTCATCAGGGGTGTGGCTCCACTATGTTGTTAGTGCTCCACAGAGGGTTAACAGAAGGCTTCAGTCTCTGGAGGACTCTCTTGCCAACATTTCTTCTACTTCTTTCTTTTCAACGTCCCTGAATTCTGCTTTCATGTCACTGCACAGAGGAAGGTATTCGGTTCTGAAGGTGTCAAAATGCATCCGTCTAAGCATTGTGGTGGTGCCATCATCATAGTAATGCCAGCTTCTGATGGTTTCAATAGTGTATGTTGTTAAAAACACTCTGTCTACCAACTTCCAGTGGGTTGCTAATTGAACAAACAGAAGATTATCAGTACAACAAGCATCCCATGTATCTTGCTGTTGAGCATCCACGAACAAATTCCAACTCTTTTCCTTCTTGTCTCTGTGAACCTCCACAGACCAAGACTCCTGAAGCTTCTTCACAATCTCCCACTTGATGTTGTCTGGAAACTTCTCAATGAATGCCAAATCTTCCATGTATGGTCATTCTCTTTGTTTCTGCTCTTCAGTTTATTCCCAAACAGTTTGCCACCAAGATGCAAGTTTCTGCTGCTTCAATAGGAAGAGGAAACTGTCCACTACATAGAGCATGCATCATGATGGTAATGTGTTTCCGCCATTGTGGGATGAACTTCTTGTGGAAAGTGGCTTTGATTATGAGAAATTCCAACTCTTCAGTAGAAGAAGAAACTTTACAAACATCCATGGAATTCTTCTCTTCTTGGCAATGCCATTTCCTTCATTTTCAACCTCTTCTGGTGCTTGTTGATGGCAAGCTTCCCCGGCTGCGCACCAAAAACATGGAGCCCCGAGAGGAACACCAAGGAAAAGGGAATTCTCTTGCAAGAAAATCTATCTTGTAACATCAACAAGCTTGTTTATCATGTTTCATATGATCACAATGAAGAAAAGAACATCAGGCACAACAAATCTTCATGCAGCATCATGTAGATCTCCCACGGATTTGATAGAATCAACCATATTCTTCAATATCTTCACAAAATCCATCAATATAACAAAGAAAGCAAAGGAATACACCATCTTTGAATGGAAATACATCACATAGTATTCATCTTCAATATCTTCATAGTCTTCTCTCTCAATCTCTCATATACAATCACTCTGGTTTAGTAAAATTGGCTATCTCTAACTCTCTCTCTCTCTCTCCATCAATAATACATCATATCCTCACTACAATCTCTCAAAATCACTCTCAATAATCCTTCTTAGGTCGTGGATACCCCTCCCAAGAGGTATGTCTGATATGAAGAGTCACCAGAGCCACTACAGTGTCCTTTCATAGCTCACTACTGTCACTTCACTCTAGTCTTCACTTGAGTCTTCAGCAGCTACTTCTTTCACTTCTTTCAGCTCTTTTGCACTTGTATTCACCTCTTTCCAAGGCTAGAAAACTTTCCCAAGCTACACTCTCATCCATCAGAACACATACAGAAGCATACAGAACAGTCATAGAGCAGTACCAGAACAGCTACAGTACAGAACAGAACAGAACAGAACAGAAATAGAAGCTCTACAGAAGACCTACAGAAGGTTACAGAAGGTCATCAAAACCACATAACTTACTCTTAAACCATTCCAAACTCTCACAAACCATTCAATAAGCTTTCACAAAATCTCAATCTTCATCAATCAATACTCCATCCCTCTTTACAGAAGACAATCAGAACAAAACAGACCAAAATAGAGCAAAACAGAAGGTATACAAAACCTATCAGAACCTATCAGAACATCACAAAACCACCAATAAACATTATGAACTTCCAAAACACAATCAATATAATCTAAAACACTCTCAAACCACTTCCAAACTAATCAATCATCTCATAAAATCAACCATTCAGCTCTCAAAAACAACAAAAATCAACCAAAAAACAAGTCATTTCAACACTCAACAGACTCTTTGTCACACATGTGGCTTTGTTTGAAGTTGCTCTTGACCCTTTTACCATTATCTCTTACAAGTCAATCTTCTCACATGAATCTTCAATTCTCTACGTCAAAGAATGCACCTACAAGATCCCTTAGCTTTCACGGGCTTGGTTTAATCAAGAAGATTATACTCTCAAACACCATAGTCATTTAAACTTGCTAGTATTGAAGCTTCTTCACCTCATGAAGAGTTGCAAACAAGATGATTTCTTACTCATTGCATGGGGACCTTATCGTGATTAGCTTCCACCTCACAATGCAAGTCCAATAGAGTCATTAATTCATGTAGCTTTGACGAATATCATGTGCTAGCTTGGCAAAAGTACTTGTTATAGGCCAAACATGTCTCTCTCTTACCTTGGCTTGCAATAGTAGCCATAATGGCAATTGACATGCTATATATATTTCCAAGCAGCAAATCCCCTCCCCCCCCGCCAGTGTGATGATGAACACAATGATGTTCTATTCCCCTTTCAACCTCCCCCATTCTCATGATGACCTTAAGTGCTATCCAATAGCTTCATGCAAGCATAAGATGCTATTATGAGTTTGTTCCCATATAAAATATGTATGGCCACCATTTAACTCAACAATAATATCCATTCCCTACTCTCAATTATGTGATGACATGTCCTTATCTTAAGGTACGTTCAGGAATAGTCCCTAAAGTTGACAAATGGCATTGCATAGATTGCAAGGTCACATGTGTTTGGTCCCTATAAACTAAAGCTAGATATTGCTTATGATGTTTGCATCTGTTTCAAGTGGCTAAGAGATGATTCTAGCGGGTCCTTAGTGCTATCACCTTATATTTGCACATTGATAGTAGTAAGAGAATAAAACTAGATGTTTGTAGGTTGCATCAATTGCTTCACTTGCAATTTGGATAAGCAAAGCACACTAGGAGAATTTGAGTGCATGATGACTTGCATCCTTGAGGAGAATATCAATGCTTGCAGAGCTTCTATATAGGGGAGTTTTGTCCATGGTGTCTCCCAGATCTGCCATGATATTGCCTTGCCTCCTATCCTCCCAAAATGATGTCGTTTTTCCCTTGGCACTTTTCCTTGTTATGGAGTTGTTGATGAACAATCCCCAAAACATGAAAGCTCACCCCCCTAAAAGCACTCCTTTCCTACATGAATAGCCTCTCTCCCCAAAAAACATGTCAACAAGCTGGCTAAAAGCTCATGCTAATAAGCATGATTTTCTCTCCTGCCTTTTCACCCACATAAGCTTATAGAATCTTCCTATGCATGCTTTCTTTCCACTTCCCCAAGACCAATAGTAGGCCACTTTAGGCCCTCCAATCTCATGCTAATAAGCATGATTTTCTCTCCTTTCTTTTCACCCACATAAGCTTATAGAATCTTCCTATGCATGCTTTCTTTCCACTTCCCCAAGACCAATAGTAGGCCACTTTAGGCCCTCCAATTATTTTATAATAATAGTGGCTATCAATTCCAAAAGACAATGCACATTGCAATGTCCTCACGCGATCACTACTTCCTCCCTTCAAATCCCATGCAATACTATCTTCTTCTTTCTCCACATGCAACTAACTTCAAATCCCATGCCTTTAAGCCAGGTAGCCGTAGTATTGTTCAACTAACCCTAGCATTAATTAACTAGACTCTCTTTATGCAACTCTTCCATTATCTATAATAGTAGAACAAACAACATGTCAATGTTTTCCCCTTTAATGCTTGTTAGAAATGACACTCCATCCATCTTCATGCAGTTCCTCAAGAAGTTCTTTATATGGAGTGGCCTCACTCGAAAAGACATGTAATATTTTTGCATTAAATATTAAAGAACTTTGATCACTACACGCCCCATGCAAAATCCGTGCTAAGTCATCTCCCGCAATGGAATAATGATAGTGACAAATTCCTTACCCCGCACGCGCAACAATGAACCCCATTCGTGTTGTGCAAATAAGGCTGAGGCTAAAACCCGGAAGGCCGCATGAGAATACCCTTCACGGGGGGAAAAAGGGTTAATGGATAACTTTAGTGCAAAATTTTTAATAATTACCCTCTCCCCTCAACCGATGCATGGCAGGGGGAGAGGGAGTGTAAGAGAAAGGCATAGTGGTGTGGGGAAGCATGAGGGGGGAGGCATGCACACAAGCCACGTGTGTGGCTACCTCTCCCCCCTTAGCCTATATGAACCACCCTCCCCTTAAGCTTGAGAAGGAGGGGAGGACAGTCGTGAGACACCATGCTGCAGGCGCCATTGCCGCCTTACAAACACCACACATGCCGCCATCGCCGTGCCGTGAAGACCGCCAAGTTGACGCCTGTTGCTGCCACCCATCCCACTGCCATCATCGTCATAATTCTCTCCTCCAATCATTACCCCCCCCCCCCCTCCACATCATTATGTAAGAAGCAGAAGCTTCTTAAGTAAGCTCCCATAAGCCTTCTGCACGCAGCCTTTTCCCCGTTTCTTAAAACCCACATCTGTAAAGGGAATTCCTGTGCGATGGGAAAATAGGTAGATTTTGAGGTTGATTTGCCAAAGTTTGGAGGAAGTGCAAAGATCACATAGAGGCAGGGACAAACCGGAGAGTCCAAATTCCACAACATCAGTGATGGCTCCAAAACAAAAGATGCAAGACGCACACGCTAAAGTCTCCAACCCGAGCATACGCATGGACATCCCTACGAGCCCTCAAGCCCAGGTTCTTAAAAGAATGATTCCACATTTAAGCAATGCATTAGGCAAGTTAAATTTCATGGGAAGAATGCATTTACGCATGTTTCTAATTCACGTAGCCTAGTTAAAATAAATTTTGAAAATTGTCTCCTTGAACGATTTACAGGAGTTAGTGCATGTCGTGCAATTGGGTTGCTTGCATTTCCAAGTTGCAAATCCCAAGCGCATTTTGCTTAGGTTTAAAAGATGAAATTGTTTAAATGCATCTTTGATTGGCTGCAGATAAGAAAAGCGCATAAGGCATTTAGGTAGTAATTTTCTACTTGTAGATTCGTATGACATAATCGTTATTGATGTTGTCCAAGTAGTTGCATTGCATGGAAATGAAACCATGAACTTTGCTTGTTGCAAGCGATGATGCTTGCATTTTAAGTTAGATTAATTGTCGTAGAACGGATTAAGTCAGCATATTCTTATGACATTCGTCATTCATGAACTTCATTTAACGAAGTTATATCTAGAAAAAGTTGCGTGTCACATATTCGTCATGCATGAACTTCATTCATCGAAGTTGTACCTAGAAAAGGTTGCACGTCATATTAAAGCCTGAAATTCAATTGCATTAAACAAAAGGTTGAAGGCATAGCTCCTTGATGTAAATCTATGTAGGTTTTATGCAATTTATTTCCCAAATTTTCAATCATCATGATTTTAGCAAGGAAAAGAAGTAGTTATTGCAAACCTTATAGTTGCATAGAAGTAATGAATCGCATATTTACACGTAATGTGATGTCTTGCAACTATTTACACCTTTAGAATAAGTTTAGCATCTCTAAGAAAAGATCGTTTCTTATCGCAAGACAAGTAGACCAATTTAGCTAAAATCACTTGTAATGTTATAATCCTCAAGGGATTCGTAAAAGCATAACTTGTTGGTACGATAAACACTTCAAAGTGCTAGCTAGGGCTTAGCATGTTAAAAATTCTGCCTAGTATCGCACTTGGGACGCCAAGTCGAGACTTTCAAACCCAAAGGTCCCACCCACATTCACGGAATGTTTGGGTTAAATTGGACACCCATACAATAATGATCTAGGGTTTACCCTAAGGATCGATCGACCTAATACTAAACTTCCGATTAAGTTTAGAATCCCTAGGGCCAAACGTTATTGGCCTAGTAAGGTAGGCATTGGGTTGGGTCAAGAGGCACTACAACAAAAAGGCATCTTAGACGCACTTTTAGACACGATATTTGAATATAGAGAAAATCTTACGGGCGTGTCTACCCGCCCGTCTATTTGCGCGTCTACAAACTCGCGTCTATAATTGCATGTATGAAGAAATTTACACGCAGAAATAGACGCGCATATACACGCGTGAATAACCGTGCATAAAAAATCAAAATTGTTATTTATTTAATTTATTTTGTGCATCTACCAGCACATTTACATGGAAAATTAGATGGGCATATAGACACGCCCATAGACGCGCTTTTACAAGCACCCATAGACGTGAACGCAAAACAAAAAATCTCATTTTAAAAAAAGATAATTAATTTCTTTTTTTAAATGTGAATTATGTAGTGCGTGTATGAGCGCATGTACTCTGCATTTTAGACGCGCTTATAAACGCGCGTTTTTTACAATTTAGATGCACGTATAGATGCGCAAAACAAAATTGGAAAAAAAAAACCAAAGAGCTTTGCAACCACATGCTCTCTGGTTTTTTTTTTCCCTCCCATACATCAAATTGTGCTTTTGGGAAAAAGACAATGGATCTAAAAGCACGAGAATTGAAAACAAAAGTCCATATATTCATTATAGATAAAAAGCATTTACATGGGGAGTTTAAGTGCTTGCGACCTAAAGCGTGGCCGCAAGTAGTAGACTCAAAGATGGATAATAGATATACAAGAAAACAAGGCCATAGACGAGGTATGGTGCTCCTCTACGAATCTGAATAAGAAACATCTTCGCTAGCACCACCATGGCTACTAGCGTCGCTATCCCCCTCCTCACTATGCTCCACATTGGGGTTCGCCTACACACACAAAAGATCAAGGTTGCTTACACACACATGGTGGAGAAAAAGTTATAATTAGCTATACTTTTAATAGGAAAGTAAGAAAAGCATACCTCCTCTGGCTGTCAAATCCTGATAGCCTTATTGTATTGGTCCTTAGTGATGAGACCCTCCTCATAGAAGTGAAGCCATGTGGCTGCGTGGTTATGGCCTCGATGGTAACCTACCTCTCTAGGAGTAGATATCCTACCAACGATGGTAGTTTGGAAAACAATTATGATATATACAAGCAATTATGAGACACAATGTATTAGAACAAATTATATAAAGAATTGAAAGAAATATAAATTTTAAAAAACTAGAAATTAAAGTATACGTACAAAATCTGCCTCCCACGACTCTCTGCCGCCCGATCCGTAATGCGACGATCCCATGGTTTCCATTTGGATGCGTTGTGCCTCTGCATGCTGGCAACTCTTCACTTTCTCTGCTACTTTCTTCTTAGTTTTCTTCCATTCTATGCAGTGGCACATAGGTGGTTGGCTATAGGCTCCACGCCCCTCCTCCTATCTCCGCAGTGAGTCCCTGGCGTGTATCATGAGGTGGGATATTTTGTTGTGAAGCAAATCTCTCACTTTGTGCGTCCCCAATCGTCCGAGAATCGCTGACCCTCAGGATTTGGGTACCTCCTATGGACTGCCCTCAACACCTCCTACCACAAGCCGCTTTTCTGATTTTTGAAGTAGACAAAAAAATCTTTATACGTCGCATCCACGACGCTCCTCATGTACGCCATTACATCCCTTCCTTCATCATCATGGAAGATGCCACCAGTATCTGTAACTCTATACTACTGGCGTACTGGCTCCTCTACATGATCTACTAGTGAGGGTGATTGCTCGCCACCTCCTAGGCAACCCCCACACAAGCCTTGTCCTCCCCTTCAACTCTCCCTCGTCCCTCTCTATCGACTAACCTCTGCCTTGTTGGATGCACGTGCTTCTGCAGATGCACCTACGTCGGGGCTGACGCTTGTGCTTCAGCCGATGCATGTACAGGTGCTACACGTGGAGTACCTGCAATTGGAGTTTGGGAAGTAGTGCTAGGCAAAGATGTCAGAGGCATTCCAGACATGATGTTGAACACCTCGTCTGTTGTGGGAGAGCAGCCAAGGTGTCTGGTCATCTCTCCCATGAAGTCTTTCCTACTAGGAAAACCTCCAAAAAATGCATTGACCCCTCTGCCAAACAAGCCCAATGTATCATTCATGCGATCCAAATCTGGGTCATTTCTAGATGAACTAGGATGTGACAACTACAAAAAAAGAAAAAGAAAAAAACAAATTCATACAATTCCAAAAATAAAAAATCATACAAAAAATATCACATTTGTTTGCAGAAATATCATAAATTTGTACAATTCTAGAAATAAAATATCACATTTATTTGAATACAAAAAATCATATATTACCTTCATTCACACATAAACATTTTCAAAGAGCCATAATCCTTGATCCAATCCAACATTAATTATGAAAAATCATTCAGTGAGCCTAGAATTATTATGTAAGAGAAGGCTTTTGATGCTCACATATTTTCATTTTTTTCAGTGTATTTTGCAAGCACTAAGGTCCATTTAAGTGAAACAAAGATGTAAAAATCCCATAGAAAAAATACATGGATGCTCGTGGCACTTGAAAGTGCTAATAATCTAGCTTTCTTTAGACATTGATCATAAAACTTAAGTGCTAATGCTTCTCATAAATTAAGCCACTTAGAGGTGAAAATTTCCCTAAATACTATATAAGAAATCCCCCCAAGTCCCACTCTCAAATATGGGGTTAAGATTTAGCCACTTGGTCAAATCTTTACTCCTTATTTGAAAGTGGAGCTTGGAAGATTCCCAAATTCTCTTATATGGTATCGAAAGTATAATGCTACCTATTTCACTATGTTGGAAGTCTAAAGCTTCTAAAAATTTGATCATGAATCAAGAAAATTTATAAACACAAACATGGGATTGGTCACATTCATCATTGCAAAAATATATTGTTGATTTAAAAACTAGATCTACATCCCATGCCCATTGTGTTTTTGTTCTTAGTTTGCTTTAGTTATCAATATAAAGAAACATAATAAGCACAATAACGTTTAGGCAATGAAAATTGTTTTTTATCAAAGCAGGCTGGCGCGTGTATAACCGCGTCTAAAATGCAGGATAGACGCGCTCTCAAATGCGTCCCTAAAGTCAACCCTCTGGTCAAAGCGCGTGTATATCCGCATCTGAGATGCAGTATAGACGCGCTATTAGATGCGATTTCTAGGTCAATGATTCTGGTGCGCATGTATCCTCGCGTGTGGACTGCAGAATACACACGCCTGGAGACGTGACTCTAAAGTCAAAGCTTCTTCTGTGCAGAGCGCGTGTATTCTCGCATCTCGGACGCAGAATACAAGCATTTTGAGACGCGGCCATAGATGCAATGACAGCAAACCATAGCTTTGCGTCTGTCCCTGCGTCTGTACTGGAATGTAGACGCTCTGGCAAATACGCTCAGTTGGCTGATTTTAGTCCAACGACCACCATTCATGGTTTATTTGTACTGTACAAAATGCAATCATAGATCCTAATACAAAGGGAGAGAGAGAGAGAGAGAGAGAGAGAGAGAGAGGACTCACCTTGGGTGTTTGGTGTGGCGAGTGGTGGCGCTTCTTTCTTCTCCTTCTTCCTCTCCTTGGTGAGTTACTCTCCCTTGATGCTTGCTTGCTACTTGTTGTCTCCTCCCTTTTCTTCTTCTTCCTCTTGTTCTGCTCTCTCTTATTCTCTCTTTCTTCCTCTCCTTGGCTTTCCTTTTTCCCCTCTTGTCTGTTTGAAATGAAAGAAGAGGTGAGTCATGAGGAGGTGAGGCATGAAGAGACTACATGTCGGCTAAACTCGAGCTTTAGAACCGCAAAAAACACAGGAAAGGAAAGGCACAATTTGAAAAGAAATGATTTAATTTTGACGTTTGCGTCTATTTTCTCATGTATATGCGCATCTAAATTTATGTAAACGCGTGTATAGACGCGAAGTTAGACGCGTAAATAGACGCAAATTTAGACGCGTACTTAAACGCAGATATAGACGCGCATTTAGCCTTTATCATAATTTTTTGTTTTTAAGATAAGTTTTGATAGTAAGTTCTTATCATAAGTTTTTATGTATTTATGATAAGTTTTGTATATTTAAAATTGAGATCTTAGAATAATTAATACGCCAGCTTGAAGTTTTTATGTAAACATATGAATGACAAATATTTTGATGTTGTCATGAATTAGGTTTAATCATGTCGTCGTCATCACCTAGTGCGGTGTATGCTGATGAGTAAACAAGCACATCCTCAAGTGAGGATGAAACATTATGTCTTCATAATCGAGATGCATGGCTACGATGAAAAATTAAATGCATGTGTGATCGTTGTCGAGGGTGTATTTTTCGACCACGTCGAGTTGCAATGTCACACCTTAGCATGTATGGAGAATGGGACTGAGAAAAATTACTGGTATTCATTGTTTTTTTTAAACACTAAGATTGCTAGTCTATGTTACTCAATATATATCAACGTACATGAAACTCCCTTTTGTGGTTGAGGTGCAGGATGCAATTCCACACCCTTAAATGCTCCCTTCGGGGTGTTGAGAAGTTGCAAAACATCAACGTGAGCAGGCAGAGTCTTCAAGAAGAGTGGAGACTAATGACCATGATAGTAGCCCTCATGAAATGCCCATCAAGTTGTAGAGGATGAGATTTTGGACAACATGGTACACCATATATTTTCGCAATCAGTTCAGGGAGAAGGTCACTCTACGAAGCCAGATGATCCACTATGCATAGCGTCATCTACTCCGTTTGTATGAAGGTTGTACGTATTCCGTTCTTCGTGCATCCCTCAAGATACTTAACTTGCAAACAATTTATGGATGAAGTAATGTCAGTTTGAATGAGTTATTGAAGTAGGTATCAATTCAGTTTGGCTTATGAATCATAATATTAATTGTTCTATTTTGAAATCAGACACAAATATATATTGGTGGTTTTTTAACTCACTTTTAAAAATATATGTAGGTTATTATCACAAATTCTTCCAAAAGGAAACAAATTTCCAACTAAGAGAGAGCAAGCAAGACATTACTTGACATCTCTGGGAGACCTTGATTATGTCAAGATCCATGCATGTGTCAATGATTGTGTCTTATTTCGTGGGATTCATGAGTTCGCACGAGAGTTTCCTGTTTGTGGCGAATCAAGATACGAAGTGGAGATGAAGTCAATGGATGTGCCTCGTAAGGTTTTGCGATATTTTCCGATTGTTCCACGTATTCAACTTATGTTCAAGTGTAAGTCTATTGGAAAGCTCATGTCATGGCATGCTAGTTATCGTTCAAGTGATGGAAAATGTAGGATCCCTGCAGACACACCGGCATGGCAACATATAGATAATTTGTGGCCCATTTTCAAAGAAGAGTCAAGAAATTTGAGATTTGGTTTAGGTATGGATGGAATCAATCCATTTGGCATCAAAAGCACATCATACAGTGTATGGCCAGTGGTATTGGTGAACTATAATATTCCTCCATCCATGGCAATTAAAAAGGGACATGTAATGTTGTCCCTTTTGATTCCTGGAAAGCACAAGGTAAAAAACATGGACATTTACTTAGAGCCCTTTATTGAAGAGTTTCTAACATATCATGCATGTCCTATTTGTGGTCCCTCTCTAGTTTCCTCTAGGCCGGCACGTTTAAAGAATGTTATCTACAACAATCATCATCGATTTCTTCCTATTGACCATCCCAAATATGTTCTCCCTACTAATGGAATGAGTCCACAATCTCTAACCATTCGAGATTGGAAGGAGAGATGGATTAATGCCAACAACCACCCTCCTCTCGGGATGAGTCAGTAAGAAGTGCATTTCTCTCGATTGACTTTAAAGTATTTAGCATGATGAATTGTTTACATAATATATTGTTTGTTTGTTAGGTTCTCTATATTTTTTCATCTTTCGTATTGGACTGAACTCAAGATCAATTACCTGTTGGACCCCATGCACATATTCAAAAATGTTGTATCTACATTATGGAATCAAGGGCTCATGATTCAATTAATGTAAGGGAGGATTTAAGTAACATTGGTCACATGAGACGAGCCTAGCCACACATTGGACCCAGAGGAAAGATTGAGCTACCCCATACACCTTGGATGTTGTCAAAGAACGAGGAAAAAATAGTGAAGGAACAAATATGTAGCTTTTGAACACCCACAGGATGTATGAGATGTCTCAAGGGAGCCTTCATAAAGAAAAAGAAAAGAGGTGTGGTACAACTATCTGGTTTGAAGTCCCACGATTGGCACAAAATGATTAAGGGTATCTCTAACCATGAATATAGTAATTAGTGGAGTAACTATGTGTAAACTTTGGGGTATGATGACTTTTTCCTCAACTAATCATTTGTTCTATGAATATTGTTTACATTCAATTCGTACGTCCTACTAGCATATCCTATTGTGTATCCAAAGATGTACGTGACATCATTCACAAGATGGGAGAGCTTGTGAGGTGTGTATACATTGTATTTTTTCATTATATATCTTTGAATTTCTACACAAAAATAAACAATTCTCAAATACATCCTGACAAATACATGAGCTCGAAGGAAATTGATCCAAACACATTGCAAAATGCTCGAGTATTATCTGTTGAGGTGGTTTGTTTGGTGGAGGAAATTTTTCATCGATCCATTTTGACTACTCAATTACATTTACTCGTACATTTGATTGATGAGATCGCAATTTGTGGGGCAGTTCATGCAAGGTGGATGTTTTTTCTTGAGCACTTCATGAAAACCTTGAAAGATTTTGTGAGGCAAAAAGCACGGCCTGAGTGAAGCATGGCTGAGGGTTGGTTAGTGCAATCATCCCTTGTTTATATATCTGAATATCTTGCTGAAGTAGACCCCTCTCAACCATGACTATGGAAAGATGATGAAGACTTGAGGATGACCTCTATAATACCTCAAGGAAAAGGAATGAGTAAAGTGCTAACAAAAGAAGAACTTCATAAGTTAAATAGTTTTTGTGTGCTCAATAGTGATGTAATGAGCAAATGGGTGACACTATATAATGAAGCAAGGGTAAGAAGAAAAAGTGAAAGACAATCATTTCGCACCAGATATGGACGTAATGTCTCATTTTCAGATCATCTAAATGCGCTCCCACGTCATATTGATATAGATTGATTACATGAGGAAATGGAGAGAATGAAAAAAAAGGAGGAAATTAATATATCTCAAGAAGAGTGGGAATACGCACGAGGTTGCTTATCAAAGGTGAGACATACTATCAATTAATTTGCTTCTATAAGTTATGTTTTATATAAATAATTGACATGTTTGATCCAAGATATTTTGGAGCTTGACTTCAGATGATTCTTTATATATGTACTGGATGTGATGTGGTTTAAAGAAGTGGTAACAAATGGTGAGCATTGCACAATCACATGTCATCCAAGTGATTTGTAATCATTGACTCTACAAAATTTCACCAAAACAAGAATGACACATTAATACTACCTCAACAATGCGAGCAGGTATATATGCAAAAGCTAATTTTTTTATATGTATACATGTGATACATATACACAATATAATAAATATTTAAGTTTCTTGCTTTTGTTTTTCAAATACAGGTTGTGTATCATCCAATGGTAAACAATAACTGATGGTGGTATGTCATCCCTATATCTAATCGTTCAAAATCAATATATGGTAATATTACCGACATAGAGATAGCAGATGACAATCCAACAATTAATGATGATGTACATAATGACACCATAATGGATGATATGCATGATATAGCACAAGATGAACCTCGCGAGGATGCTCAAGGAAACGCAGAAGAGGACAATAATGTGATTGTCGATGATATTGATGAAGTTATTGAGCAATATAGCAACATATCTGATAGTGGGATAGACTTATTTGTTTAGTTACATCTTGGTAACATAGACCTAGAAGTAGATAGTTGGGCTGATCTCATTGAAGATGAGATGGATCATTCACTGTAACATACTTAATTTGCTTAATGATTCAATATGTATTCTTAATTTTATGGTTTTTATCATGTGCACACGTGCATACTCAAGAATCAATAATTAAGTTTAAAGCTAAATTGAATTTTCCATAATAAAAAGGAAGTATTTTTTATCATCTTCAAGTAGAGAAATTACGAGATACATGCAACGCTTGCTACTAATTGTATAATAAGGTTTCTATCGCTTGCTGCTAATTACTTATATTAGGCTTGTCAACTAGAGAAACTGCCATTCATTAGAGAGCAATACAAAAAAAATTATTAACTCTGGTTTTTTAATTATATTAAGTCCAATTTTAGGTGGTTAAATAATTACGCGTTTGAAGACACGTCTATATTCGGGTCTATTTACATGGATATATAGACGCAAATTTCGCATCTATTTACACGCTCTTTTACATGCACATATAGACGCAATGATAGATGCACTCGACTTTGCGCGTCTAATATGTGCGTCTATGCCTCGTTTCTGTTGTAGTGAGGACTCCCAAACCCTACATCTTGACCAAACGTATTTCTTGACCAAGAAACACCGTTTGATGGGAGAAATGATCCCACGAGTTAGATGTGATGCATGTGCAACAAGTTGCAATGTCGCATGGTTTTGTGTTAAATCACAAAGTAGAGTTGCCACTCCTTAGAACAAGGTTGGCAGGTTCTAGCGTAGGTCTAACTTGCAAGAGGATGAGTAGTCATCCTGCTACAATACTCTTCTTGGATTGATTTTCCAAGTTAGGGGAAGTTATGAATTGCCTAGCAAGAAATTGACAAATCAAGTTAGAGCAACAAGGTCGCCAAGATTTACTGTCTTAATTTAAGAAACCTAAGGTGTTAGTTAATTTGGGTTAACAGGGTATAACCCTAACCCAAGGATACAAGGGTACACAAACAACGAAACCCTTGGGGAGCTTGCCAAGTTGCAACCAATCCCTGATCGAATGCCGACGCATTTGGAGAGAAAGATTCACTCCTTAGCAGTTCGCCAAATAAACAACCAGTGGATTGATTGTGTTTATACAGTTTAGGAGCACTGTTTGTATTGCTTTGCTCAAAGAACTAAAGATGGAAAAATAATTAATGCTTCAGGTTGAAGGCCTGGAGGGAGAGGCAGCATCACTTACCCCTGACTGTCTGGCTGACCCTAACCAAGGGGGTTGTTAGCTACGCTGAGAACGTGAACCGAACCTGTGCTACAGGTCTCTTCGTTAAGCGCTACTTGGAGCAGGAGGACGCTTGGGTACCAGGGGGGCTCAAGCCGTAAATCCCTTGCCTTCCGGGTCCTGCACAAGAGGCTGACATGACTTGGGATTGGATCTCGAGGCTCGCATACTAGTCTACGGGCGGAAACTTGGATTAGTAATCCCTGAGGATTGCTGGATTGCTGGATTGCCTTCGGGCAGGATTGCCTTTAGGCGGATTATGGATTAGCCTATGGGCTGGATTATATGATGTATTCCAAAGATAAATAAGATCAAATGTTGTAAAGGAACTTGTTTGACATTGTTTTTCTATGTCAGTAATAAGATTATGTGAAGGAACCGGTGACTAATTGGCTAATGAAGGAAGCTGTTTTTGCATGTCAAACTAAACGTGGTAGATAATTAGACAACTAAAGCAAACCCGAGGAAAGTGCGGTGGATGTGACCATGGGTCCGTCCTACAGATGGGTGGTCCCGGTTGGCCGGGAACTTTTCTTGAAGAAAATGAACAGCAAGGAACGTTGACCTAGAGTCTAGGTTACTAGAACCCCGATTTAGGTTGTTTTAGGGGAACGGAATGGGACTATGCCTTATGGGCAGAGAGGCCGAGCTTTGCATCCCTCTCGTTTCCCATTCTCCTTGAACCAAGTGCAGTATGAATCCGCTTCGACCCTAACATTTTTGCGTAAAGTAGTTCCGCCTGGGGTTCGATGCTAGTTGCCGTTCTAGGAATTTGACTACTAGAAGAACCTTGATTTAGGTCGATCCTAAGTGGGAACAGCCGAAATGCTTTCACTTCGTGGCAGACTTGAGAGGACCTAGATCGCAAACCTCGTGAAATTCCATTTGAGTGCCGAGCGACGCTTTCTAGACTCTCTTCCCGATGGGCTGCTAAGACGTGTCCTGCAAGTGAATAGGTGGACATGTTACAAGACAATAACATTCTTACTCTTACTAGTGACAAATAGATTAGTCATGTCTGATGACCTATCATTTTCACATAGAGGACAATACTCAACACGACAAGGCAAAGCACATACACATATATACTCGAGTACTCACTTTCTTGTGTAATGTTAAATAACAAATGAAATGATTCTTTATGAGAAAAATATACATGGAAGTCAAAATTTTTTGCTTTAATATGCCTTTTTACATTGTAATATAAGTGAGTTGTGGTTAATAAAACACCTTTAAAACTTCTCTTATAGCCATATTTGGTGATAACTAGTGATCTTTTACATGAATCATAGCCATATTTTTGTGTTTTGGACATCTTTTATAGCCATGCATTTGCCCAAAACATTTCAATCTATCATAACCGTGATTTTAAAAATGAATGATGTTATTCCATGCTTATTATGGATTTTTTAAATGGCATTATAAAGAAAGCCAAAAAATTGGTATTATTTTTTATGTGCATGCCTAATTTCAAGTGCCTCAAAGAGTTGATAGTTTTTCTTCAATTGGTATAATATATATATATATATGAATTTCATACATGTCAACATATTTGTTTAAAAAAATTCAAAGTGTTCAATAATTTCTTGAGAAAGTCATTAAGAAATTGTCAATTTGAACTCGGGGGGTTAATTATATATATATATTCTCTATATAACGTGCATTCACGGCCTATTTATAGATATCCTAATCTATGAAAGTTTCTTGAATAAAACACAACTTTTTTCTATTCGATCTGTCAGTAACCCCTTTATATGAAACCCTTCTGTATGTAAAAAATGGTCTTTTAAAAACCCCTTATTTTGAACTCACGTTATATATACATATATTCATGAGTGACCCCCCACCCCGAGAAATTGAACAAGTTTATTGTAAAACACCTTTAATTATGCCCCTTGACAAATACACATTGTTAACCAAAAATCATCTTTGTATTTTTTTTCAACTCCTATCTTTTGTTCACCACAAATTCTTTAAATGAATTTCATTGATAAGATATATTCAAAGAGAAATGAATTTTCAAAAAAGATATATAAAAAGCCAAAATTGTGGTTCTTTTGCTATAAGATTAATTTTAAGTGAAGAAAGAAAACATTATCTATTTATAGTGGCAAATCTTATGCATGTTGATTAGAATTTCTTAAGAAACAATGTGGACCCTAGCGACTTTGACTTCAATTAGAGAATCATATAGATCTAGTTCCATCAACATCTTAAAAATGTTGCTTCTCACTAGTTCACTTGCCATGCATTCCATGTAGGAGTACTAATTGACATGTTCTAACTATATGACTTCCTTCCCTATATGTATATTTTGTTGTTTTTCAACTCTCCACAAATGGCTATGAACCAAAACCCTCTTGTTGGATTTAGGACTATGCATCTTTGAAAATAAGGGCCAATTTTAGAATAGCATAATGAGAAGTGTGGAGTAATCGTGTCATCGACTTGTACTACTAGAAAATTTTCATTGTGAAATCATTGGTTTCTCTTAGTGGCTACGAAGTGCCACTTTATTAGTCCATCACAAGTTAGGACCAATATCCTAGGAAAGCCAAAAATTCTCAATGACTTCTCATATGCAATATAGTGATATGATGCCCTTTACCCCAAGCAAACCAAAAAGCCTCAATGAGTTGTCACATATACTTTGGTGATATAGTGTGCGGATTCCAGCTCCACGGCCTGCTCCTTGCCCCATTCCACGACCAGCTCCTCGCCCTGCTCCTCGCCTAGCTCCACCTCCATGTCCTCTATTATTAAAATTCTCATTTCTTTGAGGACATTTCAGGATATTGACATTGGCATTGGCATTGGTCCCTTTATTTGGGCATTTAGAGCAAAAATGACCTGGCTAATTACATCTCCAACATCGTGGCTCATTATTCCAATTTCTATTTGTGTTGTTATCTCTGCCAGGATTTTGAGGAGCACTAGCTGCATTAGCTTGTCCTTGATCGTAACTCCTTTGGTGTTGATATCCTACCCATGCTCTTTTGGAGTTGTAATAAGCGGGATACACACTAACTAGTGTTTGGACACTTAGTCACATTGACTAGGGTATAGAAGGTGTAAGAGCCCCAGATTAAGGCAACCGGTTATTATCAAGATCATACTCTTCACCTTCATCTCCTGCTTCCATAGCTTCATCCTTTCTTCTCTTCTTATTTTTTTCTTCCTCTCTCCTCTTCTAGTCTTCTTTTCTCTTCTTCTTGCTCTCTTTCTCTCTCTTTAGCTCTTCTCCTCTCTCCTCTCATCTTCATTCATTACAAATGGTATCAAAGCTTCAAGCTTTGGTCCTTTTCACCTTTCTCCTTTCTTTCTTTTCAAATCCCCAAAACCTTAGTTACTCAGATTACAGGTACATGTACAACAAGAAGGATTGTAGTTAAACTTCAGCTTTTTGGAGCAAGTAGGAGCTATGGCTAGAGACTCTGACATATCTGGAGGTAAACCGATTAAAATAATAGGTTTTCACTTCTTTTCATGCAAATTTTAGGGGTCCCAGGGCAAGTTAGAGATTCAACAGTTTAGAGGAGGGGAGAACCACATTTATTTTTTGTTCCAGACTTCTCTCTCTTCCCCACCAAGCTTTTCCCTCAAGCTCCCATGGTGGTATTTGGTAAATTAAACATAGACAATAACTCAAAGTTTATCGAAATGATTGTTGAGAAAATTCTACAAAATTCTAAAAATGAATATATATTTCAATGCAAGGGGAGAGGGAGGACAAAATAATAATATAAATAAGCATGACTTTCTCACGCACCATATAAACTATTAAGGTAATGTACATAAAAAGTAGTAGCTTTATTATAACTTTTAAAATTTCATCTTAAAGATTCATTATGGCATAGCAAAAGGTTTTTATTTATCCATAGGATAAAGTAATGAATTATGGTGTATCATGAAATCTTAAATATGATTGCAAAAATAGATCCCTCCTTAATGAATATGGTTTTTCCAAATTCTTTGAAGCTTGAAATCAGAACTTTTTAATTCTTTATAATCCATACCTTGATTACAATGTGCATGAGTAATAACTCTAAATTAAATATATTAATGGTTGATTATGGAGAAAATGAAATTCACATGGTTGGGCATTGAAAACACACTTTCTATTACAAAGAGCTAAAGTAGATAGCTCATGCTTAGCTCATGGATACTAGAATCTACTCCATGTCATGCTTCTAAGCTTGCTTTCATTCCAAAGATAAAGGGTTGTGCTTTACCACATGTAAAAGGAGAAGTTTGCAAAAATAAAATTTATCACAATTAAATTCAAGGCATAAAAAAGAAGAACACATAGCCTTCCCAGAAGATTACACTCTACCTTAGAAACCAGTACAGAAGTCTAGTTTGGGTTCTATCAAAATGATTTCTTATTCTAGAATATCTCTAATACAATCTTAGCTTCGACAAACAAAAGCATCATGGATCTCACAAACTCAAACAACTATGCACCCATTAAATTTTTATTATTTTGGTTATCAATTGATCCAAATCATTCACACTTTACAAAAACTTTGAATAAGTAAAAGTATGGTTCCAAAAGTACCCTTAACTTTAAAAAAAGTTATGTGTATATTATTTATTTATTTATTAATAGCACAAGCTTCTTTGACATCCCATAACTTTTTGGTTGTATCAATGTAACATAATAAATTTTATTGGAACTCTTTCTCTTATGAAAGTTTCAAAGTATGAATTTATTAGTATTGGATCACAAAATAAACATAATTACATCTAATACTACATAAAGTGATTCAACTCCATGATCATCTTTGCATTATTTACATCAAATCAATGATAATTTCACCTTTTCTGCAATCCCTTGCTCATGATATGTAACTTTTTTCCTCGTGACCTTTGTTTGCTTAAGATCTGTACACATATCATGGACATTGAATATTTGAAGAGGCCTTCAAGGGGCACTTATTAATATTTGAGCCATAAAAGGTTTGATAAAAAGCATAGGAAAAACAATAAAAACACACATGCAATGGGACTCGAAAATTAATTGTGGAAGATCCATACATCAGAATAGAAGAAAATAAAAAGGAAAAATGTCAAGACAAGTGTGGGTGAGAGGGCTATTAGGTTAGAATGCCTTTCTCGGGACATGAGGAGGCATTCCATGGAAAAAACAATAAAATAGAGCCCGAAAACACATATAAAAATGAATAACAAAAAATTTGGAGGTCGAAATAGGGTAGAGTAAAAAGGAATAATGGGCAAGAAGGTGGGCCTAACAAGGATATCAAATCATAATAAAGTTTCGCAGAGAATAGGGTTGGTTCCCATGGAAAAAGAATGAAAAAACGCATGAAAAAGACACGAAAACCCACAAAAATTAACCCCTTACATTAAGTGGTGCATCATTCAATCTAAGACTTTTTCCACAATCAAGATTAACCTTGATTAATTAAGATTATGTAATAAATGAAGTTGAGAGGAGAGAGGAGAATGAGCTGAAAAGAGACAAAAAGAGCAAGAAGAAGAGAAAGATAGACTTGAAGAGGAGAGAGAAAGATCAAGAGAGAGGAGAAAGAAGGAAGCCATGGGAGATGAAGATGAAGGTGAAGAGTAAGTTCTTGATAATCATTGATTGCCCTAAACTGGGACTTTTAAACCTTATATACCTTGATCAGTGTGACTAGGTGTCTAACCCCTAGTTCCTATGTATCCTACTCGTTACAATCCATCCCCACCTTGAAATTTTTTACCCTAAAAAATGAAGACAACTAGAGGGAAGTGATAGGTGGGCCTAGGGAGTAGGGTGGAGAGTACTAATATAAGCCACATTATAATGAAAATAGATGGCCAAAGACTAGGGAAAGCATGATGTCCATGACAGGTTGGCTAAGGTAAAATTGTCATAACTTTTGATAGGCTACTCCAAATGGGGCATGCTATGTCAAAACGGAGCTTATGACAAGTACTTTCAACCCAGGTAGGATGCACATTCTTGAGTTTTGAGCAAGTATAAAAGTGTTCTAAAATAGTGTGCAATTGCCGCAAGTAGGGGGTGGTTCAACGGGGGCATAACTAGCTAGTCTTCAACCTGTTGGGCATCTTGGAGGTGAGGAAATTCATGGACAATAGTGGCTGGGAACCAAGAGGCTTCTTCCTAGGGTAGGCCTTTCCATTTTATGAGGTACTCCCTGATAAATCAAGATCTTAATTAAGTGCTTATCTTGTTGCCTAATGATTGCATCAGTGATATACTGAATGATACCTTCTTCATCTATGGGGGAGAGTTGCTCCATATAGTCCATTGAGGTTCCAATGAAGGGTTTTAGCTAGCTGACATGAAACTCATTTTGGATCTTGGTAGTAGGGGGAAGCTCTAATTGGTAGGCCAAGTCACCAACTCTCTTTAGGATTTGGTAGTAGGGGCCATAGAAATGGTGGGCTAGCTTGTTACTGATGCCCTCTTTGAGAGTGGAGTAATGGGACTCAGGCACTTTCAAGAGGACTAGTTCCCCTTCCTAGAATTCCAAACGCCTTCTTTTCTCATTAGCATAGAGTTTCATGTGAGTTTGTGCCTTTTGAAGATTCACTTTGGATTGCTGAAGCAGGGCATGCATGTGATCCAACTCAGCCTAACTCTGAGGGGGTTGATCTTATCATTGAATAAGATTGTAGGGAGGGGAACCTTATACCTGTATAATGCCTCAAAAGGGGAAACCCCAATGCTGGAATGGGTGGAGACATTATAGGAAAACTCAGCCAAGTGGAGCCACATATCCCAACTGTGTGTACATCACAGCCGCAAGTATGTCTCAAGACATTTTTTTACTCTTTTAGTCTAGCCATCAATCTAGGGGTGGTATGTAGTGCATGGAGTAAGCTTGGTATCCATAGACGTGAAAACTGTATGCCAAAAGTTCCTCATAAACTTAGCATCCAGATCATGTACTATGACTTGTGGTAAGCCATGCAATGATGGGACCTAAAATGTGCCAGCACTGGCTATAGCACTAGAGCCAGACCTCTGACATACACAAGACAACCCCACGGCCTCACGGTTAGGAGCGTCTATAGGACGCATTGCCCTGCCATCATACATACATTTTGCATTTGTATCATATTTATAGTCCAACCCTTAACCTTCTCAAACTCCTCAGAGGGAGACCCTACACATTTATACTTCAACCAATTGCTATACATGCCAGGGGTAGATACCATGTATATATGATTCATGCAATGGTGGATGCCTTATTTTTCACAAACAATTATAGTTTAAAATCAGCCTATGTGTCATGAAAAAACAAGCCTTTTAATGAATTTCCACTAATATGTAATGCTTTGTTATAGAAACCTAGCACTAAGGCAAACCTCATGCTGCTAGATCCATTAATTTCAAATAAACCACATCCTAAATGTTATGCATAAAGAAAACAATCAGACTTTACATTATTTCAGCATTTAAACTATTGTATAACATCATCCTCCCCCTCACCGTTTAAATTTTGTTGCGATGCATAGGTGTAGAGGTTCTTTTATGTCATTCGTCTTGGATCCAATAATTGAACATGAGTGTTTGAAACTCCTTAATGTGGAGTTCTCCATCTTCTTCTACTAACCCATGGAAAATGGGTAACAATGCTCCTAATTCCAGTAAATCCAGTGTCCCTGCTAGAATTGTGATGGATTGTGCCATGGCAACGGCCGGATTGACAATAGGAGTTTGTGTAGCTAAAGCTACATCCCCACTTGTTGTGGGTTGGTTAATTGGAAGTAGGAAAGTACTAAGAATTCTACTTGCACTCGAAGAGCTACTCGTAACACTTAGGTTACTAGAACCACTGCCACTTAGGCGAAGTGGGCTACTTCTTTGAGGAGAATATCACCTTATAATCTCCAACTGCCGTCTAACCGCTCAGCGTGTTTCTCTTTTTGTATTTCGGCTTGACGGTTCTTGTCAGAGGACATAAACTGAATACTTGGTCCCTACAAACCCTAGATTTGGAAACCACCACTTGTTGGCGGCTCCCGGCAAGCACACCACTGATGGGACCAAATATGGGCCAGCACTAGCTATAGCACTAGCCGGACCTCATACATGCAACAGACACCTCCACCACCACCCGGCCTCGTGGTCTAGGAGAGTCTGTAATAACTAAGTGCACACTAGATACTTCTAATATTGCATTTATAGCTAGATAAAAGTCTAACGGCACCTTCTCCAAAACCCCTTAGAGGGGGTATCCCACACATATTGGAAATAAACGCCATGTATCACACACGAAGGAGGCACCCCACTGGCTGATTGCCGCGGGGGATTGGTCCTTGCATGCACTGCTCTTGAATGCTATGCATAGAAAACAATCAGAATTTATATTATTTCAGCCCTCAAATTGTTGCACAAAAGCCTACTCGCCCTCACCGTGTAAATTTTGCTTCATTGCATAGGTGTATAGAGATTGTGTCATCATGATTTAGCACATAAAGAGCAGTAAATCACACAGTGTAACAAAAATATAGGGCAAACTCATGCCAAACCTCATGCTTTGCCACTACCATACATCCACAACCACTTATTGTATTTTTTTATTATTTTCCAAGGCATATTCCTATTTTTCTCTCAATTTTCCCTATTTTTCTCTATTTTCTAAAAAAAATGATGTATTTTCAGAGCTATGGCTCTTGATTCTTAGCACAATAGAAATACAGATTTTATTAGCATTTTGTCCCATGTGTATTGATTTATTCCACCTGAAAACACCAAAATCCCATTTTTATCATAAAAACCATGTTTTACGGGTTTCTAAAAATTATTTCCAGCATTTCAACTTTATGTTTTCTAATTTTTTCATCATTGAAGCATAGAGCAAATAGTAACCAACATTCCTACCAATTTTCACTCCATAAGAACAATGTTAACTCCTTCAAATGTAAAAAATAAGCAATTTTCCTTTGTAAAATAGAATTACCAGGTTTTTACCTTCTTTGTAGGTTTTAAAATCTTATGTCGGACTACAGATCAGCCCTCATTCAATGCTTATCCCGCCTTTGAATAGCAAACTCCAGCCCTCCACCAATCCGGGAATGATCCGATACCATGCCGGACAAGCGGTCTTCAATGGATCTTCAATTCTCTTCATCGGCATGAATTGCCTTTTAAGGGGAGAGAGAGGGAGGAGAGAGAAATACTGAAATCTAATCAGGTCATGTGGGCAGCCATTTGACAAGCAGAAGCAAGCAATAGGGAGCAAAGATAGAGTAAATATTAGCCATCAGATCAGTTGGGGGGTTGCTTGTAGCCACCATAGCCCCCTCTTCATCAATCGTGGAATAATGGTGCCTCCTCTCAGCCTGCCACTAAAAAACATAGCCCCCCCCCCCCCCCCCCATGAATTTGATTTGGTTAGGGCCCCCCCTAAAGGGATCCCTCAAAAGTCACATCTTTTGGGACTTTTAAAGTCCATTTTCACTTGCCTTTTGGGTCTTGGCCTCCCGGGTACTCCCAATCGATCATCTGGCCTCCGATTCGCAGTCCAAAAAATCTTAGGAATTCATCTTGAAGTCTCCCACTGTTGGGAATCTCCTAGAGTTTCTCTTGTCATGCAAAAATTTATGAAAATTCACCAACTGTCGTTGAGTGTCTCTTTTAAGCACTTTTCGGGCATTGCCACTTAAAATCGTACTGAATGCCATCGTTGCCTTCGACGAAGTCTATTTTTCCCTTGAAATTTTGAAATTTTGGCTATTTTTAAGCGCTTCTCGGCATCAAAAATCATATGTCATATAGATCATGGTCAAAGTTTGTGTCGCTTGTCAAACCTCTTCTTGTTCTTGATCCTTATAGTCTTTAGCTTTTTCATGGTTGTCTCAATGTCCATATTTCTAACTATTTAATGCATAGAACTGGCAACTCTTCTCTATTCAAACCCTCTTTCCATGGTAGATCATTCCAAGTAGCAATAGTCTCCTAAATAGGCATGATTGGCTGTTGTCCATACATTAATTCAGCATGCATATACCCTGTAACTACACTATGAGTGGTCTTATCAGCCCATAACGCAAAGGGTAACATTCTTGGCCACTCTTTCATCTTGCCCTTGCATGACTTTGCTAATGCCTTAATGATAGGCTGATGACCTCTTTCACTTTTGCCATTTGCTTTAGGATTGTAAGTTGAAATTAAAGCCAGCTTAATACCCAATCGTGAAAAGAAGTCACGAGCCTCATCCACATCCAATTCTCCTCTATCCGCAACCACTTTACCAACATAACCATACTTGCAAAAGACTTCTTTCAATAAGAACCTACAAACTGCTTGAGTAGTCTTTGTACTAAGAATTCGACCTTCCACTCAATTTGTCAAGTCTTCTCGTGCAAGCATAAGATATCTCATATTCCGTAAACCTATAGGTATGGTAACCAAATCAACTACCCATTTGTAATGCATAGACAATGGATAGGTTGGTTGCAACCCATCTCTATGGTTTACCATGGAATACATCTCATAGTCACTGCATGATTCCACATAATGCTCCTGGTGCGCAGATCGGACGCAGGTAGCTCACGTAGTGAATTCCCAAAGGTCCCCAAGAACAAAGCACTCTACTTTTTAGCACAAAAACCAATGAGAAAGCAAGCACGACATGAGACAAGAGACAAATTGGGTTGAATCTCCCCCATGCCTTGTGTGAGCGCTTCACAAAGCATGTATTTAATATATATTTTCAATCTTTTTGCTCAAAAATAGCCCAATTACAAAAATATACAAGCTTTTAGCTTTTGAGTTTGCTTTCTACCAAAAATAGGAAAATAAAGCTAATGGACGGTGCCCAAAGAGTCTGACACGCCCAATCTCAATGTCCAAATAAAAATAACATATCCAGGCGCATAAGCGCATACAAAATAATAATAAATAATCGATGTCTCTATAGACATAATCAAAATATAGGCGTGGCGCCTATCAAAATATAATCGAAAGGTCGAAAACTCGCTAGACTCCAATGCTTTCCTCCGCCACTGCTGCTATCTCTACACATCAACTGAAGCATTCACAATCGTTAGTAAAATAACACAATTAAACCGACAAAAGTGAATACCTAGCAGTCTTCAGCTACATAAATAAATCAACTGGTTAGAAATAAATCCTAACCTTAATTTATTACGAGTGCGCACTCTAAACTCATAAACGTTTATTAATTTAATATGCATTTTGCGGAATCACCCGCTATGGAATCACCCATGTACACACTAAATTAATGAAACGCCCGAAAAGGACAGGCGTCCCCATCAACTTCTCGCACAAAGAATCCTCTTTGCGTATGAGCCCCGGTCATCTAAGTTTACGGAATCCACCGTAAAACCTCACGGAATCCACCGTGGAATATGCCTCCTGGCATATTCCACGGTGGATTCCGTGCGGAATCACCCGCTATGGAATCACCCATGTACACACTAAATTAATGAAACGCCCGAAAAGGACAGGCGTCCCCATCAACTTCTCGCACAAAGAATCCTCTTTGCGTATGAGCCCCGGTCATCTAAGTTTACGGAATCCACCGTAAAACCTCACGGAATCCACCGTGGAATATGCCTCCTGGCATCATACCCCCGGGGTGGGATAGCAATTGACCTCAATTGCTATTAGCTCAATGTGGAGCTAACAGAGTGGGGAAAGCATTTAGGTCTCTAGCGTGCATCCATTGTGCTTCCTCTAGAGGATGGTTCTTAAATTTCACGAGATATCTAGAGTACCTTCGGCCAGTTCTAGTGGTCATGTAATCAGTGTCCATGATGGCTTCTGGTTCAAGGATTTCAGTCTCTTCTTCTAGTAAAGGTGGGTTTTCATAGACAGGGTGGATAGGTAATTGTCCTCTAAATGGTCTCAATAAACTAATATGAAAGGTATTATGAATTTTCCAATGAGATGGCAGTTCTAACTTGAATGCATTGTCATTAATCTTATGAATGATTCTAAATGGTCCGTAGAATCTAGGGGCTAATTTGACAACTGGATGTCTATCTACACTTTGCAGTCTACGCTTTTCTATTCTAAGCCAAACATAATCATCAACTTTGAAATTCATGGCTTGTCTTTTCTTGTTGGCTTGTTTGGTATATGATTGTTGGGCTTTAGCAATCATATCCTTTACTTCATCAAAAATAGTGTTATGCATAACAGCAATATCATCGGCACTTTGTATTCTATTAGACAAAGATGCAACAGGTGTAGATAATCTATGTCCATAAATAACTTCAAAAGGTGCTTTCTTTGTAGATGTGTGCGGTGTATTATTATATGCAAACTGTAATAAATGTAAATGAGTATCCCATGTCTGAGGTTTAGAAATAGTGTATGCACGTAAAAGATCTAAAATAGTGCTATTTGTGGCTTCTGTTTGTCCATTTGTTTCTGGATGAAATGCAGATGAGAAATCAATCTTTGTGCCTAGATTTGCAAACAGTGTAATCCAGAAATTATTACAAAATCTAGAATCTCTATCTGAAATAATCACTTTCGGCAATCCATGGTTAGTAAAAACAGTTTTCAAAAATAATTGTGCTGCTTGTGATGCTGTTAAAGTTTTCTTACACGCAATGAAATATGCTTGCTTACTAAATCTATCTACAATTGTCCAAATCATGTCATGGTTAGATTTAGTATTTGGTAAGCCAGTAATGAAATCCATAGATATATGTTCCCAAGGTTTAGATGGAATAGATAAAGGCATTAATAACCCATACTGTTTACCGTGGTGTCTCTTTATTCTTTGACAAATCAAACATTCAGAAACAAAATTAGACACATCTGCATCCATATGCGGCCAATAAAAATCTTCAGTTAACATGCGTAATGTAGAAATGATACCTCTATGACCTTGATATGGGGGACAAAGAATTTCATTCAAAACAAAAGATCGGAATGGAATAGTAACACACAGTCTCTTTTCAAAGAACATGAATCCATCATTATATGACAATGAATCAACAGGAATGAAATTATTTTGAACTAATTTTTGCCAATCAGAATGAAAAGTAATATCCTGGTGATATGTGTCTTTCATAGCAATTAAAGAATCAAAAGATATGATAGAAATGTTATAAATTGCAGGTCTTCTACTTAATGCATCAGCAACTACATTTTCTTTTCCAGGTTGGTATTGAATGATAGGATGGAAACTTTGAATGAATGAAGCCCATTTGATATGGCGGTCAGAAATTTGGGGTTGGCTAAGTAGATGTCTAATGCTTTGCTGATCGGTCTTTATCATAAATTCTGAACCCATTAAATAATGCTTCCATTGTTTTAATGCTTGAACAACTGCTAAGAGTTCCTTGTCATAAGTGGAATATTTAAGCTCAGAAGGTTTCAGCTTAGAACTAGAATATGCTATTGGATGGTTATCTTGCATTAACACGGCTCCTATTCCTGATCCGCTAGCATCAGTCACAACTAAAAAGAATGGTCTGTTAAAGTCAGGCAATTGTAGGACAGGGGCATTGGTCAATGCACGTTTAAGTAAATCAAAGGATTTCTGCTGGTTTTCAGTCCATTGATAAACAATGCCTTTCTTAAGAAGTTTGGTCAATGGTAAAGCAAGTAATGAGAAATTACGTACAAACTTCCTATAGAAACTAGCAAGACCAAGGAATGAGCGTAATTCATGTATATTTTTAGGAATAGGCCAATGCAATATTGCGTCAATTTTCTTAGGATCAACTTTTATTCCTTCTTTTGATACAATATGACCTAGATATTCTATTTCTGTCTTAAAGAATTCACTCTTGTCAGGATTTGCAAACAATTGATTTTCTTTCAGTAATTGAAAAACTAATGATAAATGCTCATAATGCTCTTTTTCACTTTGACTGAACACTAAAATATCATCAAAGAAAACAATCACACAATATTGATATTTTAGAAAAATACGATTCATCATTCTACTGAAAGTAGCAGGTGCATTAGTTAATCCGAATGGCATAACTAAGAATTCGTAATGGCCAAACTGTGTCCTGAATGCAGTCTTAAATATGTCGGATCTATCTAACCTCACCTGATGATATCCAGATTTAAGGTCAATTTTACTAAATATAGAAGATCCTTGCAGTTTGTCCATAAGGTCGTCAACTCTAGGTATAGGATACCTATTCTTTACAGTGATCTTGTTTAATGCTCGGTAGTCAATACACATCCGATAAGTATTATTCTTTTTCTTGACTAAGAGCACAGGTGCACCGAATGGGGAACTGCTAGGTCGAATTAAACCTCTATTTAGTAATTCTTCTACTTGACTCTGGATTTCTTTTTGCTCTATTTGATTGTGCCTATATGGGGCTTTGCAAGGTGGTTGTGTGCCAGGTATTAGGTCAATCTTATGGTCTTCTGGACGTGATGGAGGTAAACCTGGTGGTAGGTCTTCTGCAAAACAATCCTTAAAATATGCAAGAAATTCCTTATGTCTAGGGTGCATATGAGTTTCTTTTGCGTGTATTTCATTCACCCAAATGAGATATGATTTAGTATTCTTGCGTAGTGCACGTTTTGCTTGAGTATGCGAAAGCAGTGGAAACATATGAGATGCATGTATACCAAATAAGGTAATAGATTTTCCTTGAAAATTTATATTCATTGTGTGTGTGGAATAATCTATATTAGGATTATGTTGGTGTCTCCATGGCATTCCTAGAATAATGTCGCTAGACTGTAATGGGACAACTAAGAAATTTCTTCTTTCAATATATGGACCAATTTGAATTTCTAAATCTTGAACTTCTTGTGTGCCATTGTACCTAGTGCCTAAAAATGCAGCTTTTATGCGATAGTGCGTAGGTACAGTATGCAATTTCAATTCCTTTACCAATTTTGCTGAAATAAAATCATGCGTACTACCGTCATCATGCAATACAGTTCTTTCTTTTCCATGCACCATACATTTCATAGTCAACAATGAATGTAAAGTAGGCATACCTGGTAAAGTGTCGGAAGTAGTAGTAGGATCGTCTTCTTCTTCAGTGAAGTCCGGCATATCCTCATGCTCGTCCTCGTCCATAGCTCCAAGGTAGTTGATATGTGCTGATGGCTTCTTTGAATGACAATTTGCTGCGAGATGGCCTGGCTGGTGACACTTGTAACATACGATGGGCTTGGCTTTGGTCACATTATTTGCAATGGCTGGGAGTCTGGGTATATTTGAATTTGCTTGTTGGATAGGCTTAGGATTTGGATTGACAGTGGATGGTAATGCGGGTGGTTTAGGCCAATTCTTGCGGAAAGATGGTGATGAAAAACGACCTGGATTAAACCTTCTGAAATTGGAATTGAATTGTTTAGATCCATAATTACCGTTTGCTTGGAATGGCTGTGGTCGTCGATCTCTTCCACGTAACTTATCTTCAGTGTCGTGAGCTAAGGAGATGGCATCTTCAAGAGTAGCAGGCTTGAACATATTCACCTCAGCGTAGTAATGTCCAAGAAGTCCAGACATGTACTTCCGCTTATGTGTCGTCTCTGGTACGTCTTCAAGCATGCGTAGCTGTAGAAGTGCATTCCAAAAACGCTCTGTATACTGTGGAATAGGCTCACGGTCGCATTGTTGGAGTAAATCCCATTGCTTGATTGCCTTCTCATGAAATTGCGGTGGTAGAAAATTTTGCATAAACTTCTTCTTGAAATCTTCCCATGTAGCAGGACATTCTATACTCTTGCGGACGACAGTCCACCAAAGTGATGCTCTATCTATCAGATGATTAGTAACACACTTGATTTTATCTTTCTCAGGATAAGTTTCCTCATGGAAATAGTCATCAAACTGGCTAATGAATGATAAAACAGTCTTTCCTTCTCTTATGCCATTGAAAGTGCGAAACTTGAAACTTCGTTTACTTATCTTTGATTCCTTGCGAATGGTTTGTGCTTCAAGAGTGGCGTCGATGGTACGGCGTATCAAATCTTCAGCTTGAGGTTCTTCTTTATCAGTGGACGCTCCTTGTAGCTTTGTCAATTGCGCTTGCAAGGCTTGCCTAGCTCTTCGCTCTTCGTCCAATTGTAACATGATAAGATCCAGCTTTTGCTCCATGGTAGGCTCGGGTAGGTCATCTTCAGCCATAGGATCATCCATATGTGGGGAAGTCATCCTGTAAAACTCAACAAACCTTTCTCACTCAAAATCAGTTAGCGGGATGAGCGTAGCTCAAATTTGGGATTACAAGGCTATGTATTTTTTTTTTGGGTATTTTCTTCTTCAATTTTCAGAAATTCTGAAATATTTCTGTCTCCGTTTGCTGAAAGTACTTCAACGAACTTGCAGATAGGTAAAACAGCTTGCTGCGAACAACTTTCCAGTTCAGAGTTTTTGCAAACGAACAAGTCTTCTAGGAGTTTCGAGCATTAGTCAGTTCTGATTTAGTCTGACTTGCAGAGTTGCAGACTTAACAGACTTGCAGGGTTGTTGACTTGCTGGACTTAGCCGATTTGCAGGACTTGCAGTACTTGATTAGTGTCGACTTGCGAAACTTGACTTCTGATGCGCAGGACCCGGAGTTTGGTGACTTCTCTGCCTTGTCTGACTTGAGAGTAGCTTAATGACTTAAGCTTAATAAATAAGCTTAAGCTAATAAGCTTAAGAAGATCAGTAAGTCCGCCGTTTTTTTCAATCGTGGGGGGGGCCGTTTTGATTCCGCGCAATTTTCGGGGGTCCTCCTCTTGATCACGACTTGACGATTTGTTGCTAATCAAGCTTCTCTTAAGTTCTTAAGCTTTGTACTTAAGCTTTGTTAATGAAGAAGATAAGAAATTTCTCACTGTTCATCACGACTTGTTCATGGAGTTGAGGGAGTGGTCCTCCGCCGACAGAGAGTGGTCCTTCGCGATCTGAGAGTGGAAACAGGGGTTCTTGATCGCCAGAAGTCTGCCTGTATCGACGGTTTGCGACGAGATTGACTGTAGAGGCCGTTTGTTCCTGGAGCTCCGCCTTCGCCCGAGATTGGTAGCGATTGGAAGCCCTTGATCTCTGCTCCGCTCTGATACCACTGGTGCGCAGATCGGACGCAGGTAGCTCACGTAGTGAATTCCCAAAGGTCCCCAAGAACAAAGCACTCTACTTTTTAGCACAAAAACCAATGAGAAAGCAAGCACGACATGAGACAAGAGACAAATTGGGTTGAATCTCCCCCATGCCTTGTGTGAGCGCTTCACAAAGCATGTATTTAATATATATTTTCAATCTTTTTGCTCAAAAATAGCCCAATTACAAAAATATACAAGCTTTTAGCTTTTGAGTTTGCTTTCTACCAAAAATAGGAAAATAAAGCTAATGGACGGTGCCCAAAGAGTCTGACACGCCCAATCTCAATGTCCAAATAAAAATAACATATCCAGGCGCATAAGCGCATACAAAATAATAATAAATAATCGATGTCTCTATAGACATAATCAAAATATAGGCGTGGCGCCTATCAAAATATAATCGAAAGGTCGAAAACTCGCTAGATTCCAATGCTTTCCTCCGCCACTACTGCTATCTCTACACATCAACTGAAGCATTCACAATCGTTAGTAAAATAACACAATTAAACCGACAAAAGTGAATACCTAGCAGTCTTCAGCTACATAAATAAATCAACTGGTTAGAAATAAATCCTAACCTTAATTTATTACGAGTGCGCACTCTAAACTCATAAACGTTTATTAATTTAATATGCATTTTGCGGAATCACCCGCTATGGAATCACCCATGTACACACTAAATTAATGAAACGCCCGAAAAGGACAGGCGTCCCCATCAACTTCTCGCACAAAGAATCCTCTTTGCGTATGAGCCCCGGTCATCTAAGTTTACGGAATCCACCGTAAAACCTCACGGAATCCACCGTGGAATATGCCTCCTGGCATCAGCTCCACATCTTTATACATGTTCTGCCACCAATACTTCTCTTTGATCTTGGAAAATGTGCCCCAAAATCCTCTATGTACAACAACCCATAATCTTTCATGAAACTCATGCATCACCTATTGTTGAGAAGCCCTATCTCCCAATACACGTACTGGAGATCCTCTCTTTTCTTTGCATGTTCCATAAATATTCGTCTTTCAAGAAAAACCTATAAGCTTTTCTTTTAATCCTTTTGAATTTCCACTCAGCCTTCTTTGTCATGAGGCTGAGATATTGGCCTATTTTCAGCCAATCATCCTCATACAACTCTTCCGAAAAATTGTATTCTTACTGAAGCATAACACTGATGATGCTTTCTCTCTACTGCCCATCTCTTCTCCATGGTTGAAAGCTCTTTTTTTGCTATAGAAACCTGTGTTACAACAGTTGTACCTGTAGTAACAACAACTACATACTCATTCCTTGCTTTGTCATAAAGTCGTTTTCAGAACCTATCACATCGTCCTCTTCATCTTCCATCAGCTCCTCTTCATCTTCAAACCTTGCTCATGAAAGCATGTCAACCACATGGTTTTCTCTACTTGAAATATGTTGAAAATTAGAGTTAAGTGACTTTATAAATGCAATCCACCGTAACATGGCAATGTCAAGAGTTTAGAAATTTACTATCATGCCCAATAGAGGTAGACAATCAGTCTCTACTACTACTACATGAGCTCCCATAAAATACTTCCTATCACACTTAAGGGCTGTCACTATATCCCAAAGCTTTCTTTTGACTTGAGAATACCACTGTTGCCATTCAATGAGGACCTTAGCTCCAAACCAAATGGCATACCTATTTCCATTAGCATCATCCTGATCCATTGCCTAACCAATGCCAATTGGGCTTGTATCCACAGTGAGAATAATAGGCTACCCATTCTCATAATTTGCTCTATTTGGTGTTGGGGCTGAAATCAATAAGCTCTTTAACTTATGAACTGCCTTCATATACTGTTTATCCCACCAAAACCTTTTCCCTTTTCTCAAGAATTGATATAAACTTTCAGCCACATAAGCAAAATGTGGAATCCATATCAAGTAAAAGACACATGCACCCAAAAATATTCTCATCTTGGATACATTCGAACATGTCTCCCACATCCTACTTATGGCATCAATCTTTACTAGTGAGGGCTTTCTTCCATATGGTCCACACATATGCCCAACAACTAATACTTCCTCCACTCCAAAAACTGTCTTTTCTCCTGATGATAGAGTCAAATGCAGTTCTTCAAGATAGCTCAAAATCTTGTCACAATCAACAATATGATCAGCCACAAGACTTCTACATGCATGCTCATTCAACTCTTCATTCTTCTCATAGATATCACACCCTTTTATCGACACATCATCGATATAATCGCTCAAGACTTTATGCATAGCATTCATCATATGCACCACAGAATTGGTTGCTCCATGTGGAAGTGTACACATCCTAACCAATCCAAGTGGTGTCTTAATGGTAGTGATATCCCAACTTTCTAATGCAAGCTAGAACTGATCATATCCTAAATATAAATCTCCCATAGAGTAAATTGCCTTGCTTGCAAATTCTTTTGCAAATTTATCTACTATCAGGCTTGATCCAACATTCCTTATGGTGACCTTATTAACTAGTTGTAAATCTTGTTTATACCTCAAAGCACCATTCTTCTTTAAACCAGTAAACCACCTACTCGAATATGGAGCTTGATGGGATCTAAAATGGGCCGGCATTGGCTATGGCACTAGCTGAACCTCATACACACAACAAACAACCCCACCACATGACCTCGCGGTCCAGGAGCATCTAAAATAAACCGATGTACACTAGATAGACTTAATTATATGTTTGTAGTTGATACGTAGTCCAACATTTACCTTCCCTTCTCCTCAGAGGGAGATCCCATAACGTATAGGCATAGTGCCTCATAACACAAACATAAGGAAGCTCCCCTCGACTGATCACCGCAGCTCCATTACAACTCTCCTACACCTCAGGGATTGGTCCCAAGATGCATCACTCCAACATATAAAACATAACGCACAAACTCCACTCTTTTCTTGTTTTATACGATCCAAGAATATATAGATACTCACCAAATAATTCCCTTAGAATACGAACAACTAACCTACAACTTAGGTTCCTTTCCACTCCACATATAAGTCATGTCCTAGGAAGATAATTGCTATGTAATCTAGAACTGATACCATGTCATGCATCATGCATAGTGCATATGATCCTAGTGCACAAACAATATTCATCGAATCAACATTTTGTGAAGTGGAAAAAACAGCCCTCTCATGATTTCACTAAACATATGTTTCGATATATGGAGAGTAGCACTGATTTCTTGTGCTACTAGCCCCTTAAACTAAATTATCACAATTATAGATGAAATGCACAATCAAATATTTCAAAGATTCACACTCTCTTAACCCTCTTAATCTCTTAATCTTACCCTTTTTCTCTCTAACGTTTAGGTTATGGGAAAAAATATGAACTATGATACATAAACAAAGCCAAACTGAAGGTAGAATTCATGTCTAAGCTTTTTTATACAATCACAACCATGATCATAATTTTCTACATTTTTATAACGTAAAAATCCTATTTTTTCCCAGTTTTAGTTATTTTTCTCTATTATTTGTGCATAAAAATAGATTATTTTCTGATTTATGATTAGTGACTAATTATGACAGCTAAAATATGTTTTGTCTCAGAATTTTATCCCATGTGCATCTCTTTTCCCCATGCAAAACCAATAAATTCTTCATTTTTACACTAAAAATGTGATTTTTGAGCTATAATTTAATTATTATAACTATTTATTATTATGGATCTACATTTTTTTAATGCATGGCTCAATCATAATGCAAACAAGCTCCAATTTTTTTTTGTTCCATATGAATTCCATTTCAACCATCAAACATAAAAAATAAGCAAATTTTCTTTGTAAAAATGACGCATATCGCTTACTTGCGTGTTGCGGGTTTTTTTGAATTATTTTTTTGGGTTGCCAACGGATCAATGAGCAACAAATCTTCAATGCTCAACATCTCTCTTCAGCCTCCTCTTGATCTTGGAGTAATCCGGTTTATGCCGGACAAGCATCGTTCAAACGATCTTCATTCTTCTTCATGTGCATGAACTGCCCCTTAAGGGGAGAGAGAGGGAGGAGAGAGAAAGATTTATTTTCATTCTCTTTGCTTAGTGCATCAATTCTTAATTAGATTTTGGCAATGAAGAGCGAAGGTTGGGAGTATCTCAAGCCCAAGAGGATTCTTCCCATCTCTCCTAATAAAAAAACGATGAATAATTGAAGATTTTGGAGGGCGCCAAAAAACTAACCCCCCTCCCTCCCATGTCATTTAAATTTTATTGATTAAGCTCTTTATTAAGAGCTTTAAGCTTTAAACCAAATTTCTAGTGATGCTTCTTGATTTCACATCACTATAAGTGGTTTTTTCGGTTTTGAGGGGCCAAATGACGTTGGAATCGAGATCCATCTGGACGAGTGGCTTCTTGACATCAAAATCTACAAATCTGGGCCCCCTCCTGCTCTTCGTTGCTTCCCGATTCGGTAGTTACTTATAATGCCAACCCTTGTAAGGATTAAATGGGGGGTCAAATGACCTCCGATCGACAAGCCAAGACTTGCATTGGATTCCTCACGTCAAAATGCATCTAGGTAAAATCTAGCTTGGGCATCTGCCCCACCGTTTGATTTTTCATGAAAATTGGCTCTTTGACACCTCTTGGGCAGTTTTTTGCTCTAGAACTGGTCTTAAATGCTTCAAGAATGCTTCAAAGTTGTCTCCTAAAATGGGACTCTCATTGACGACCACTGGATAGGGCGACTCAGCCCGTCGAATTCCATGAATAGATCTATACATAAACACAACCACAAAGAGCATCAAGCTGATACAAAATAGATACACAACAAAACACATCACAACTCTCACCCTACCCCCTGACAAAACCAAGGCATGAAATCCACGAGGAGTAGGCCTAGCATAATTTGATAGAAAGCCCAAAGCTAGTCACTAACTGACTGTGCTAACATGGCCAAGCTAAAAAGAACTATCAAAAAGGTCATGCTAAGTGGCGGTCTGAACTATCTACCTAACAAAGGAGAACTCAACTAGGAGCTCCTACTAGGCAAGGACTCCTGTAGCCTGATCCATAAATGGTGTCTTTTAGAACATTTTCCTTGTAGCCCCGGATTTTCCATACTCGAGAGTGTAAAAAGGAGGGAGCTGAGAGTAGTGACCCAAGGAGAACAAGGCATCGGCCTCAAGTCATATCTCGGTACCTAAGAACCTACCAAGCCCTCGCAAGGTGACACTTAATCCTTTTCTAACACTAACTTTTATTTTGGATCCAACCTTTTTTTATTTGCTTTGCTACCAAGAACCTACCAAGCCTTCGCAAGTTGATAAACAACTACGCAAAGATTTTTCTTACTTCTCTATTTTTATAGGGGTTAGAACCCCTTTTTACACACCTTTGTATATGCATAGATTTTCTTTTGGATATTTAGGGTTTGTCCTTTTGGTTATTTTGAATAAGCTTCTCTAACTGCCCCACACTAACAGGACCTCCTAGAACAGCCGCCTAGTAGGTTAGCATAACAGGGTGACTAGAACTTATGTCTAAAACAGGTCTTTGAGAGCCCGACAGTGCCTATACAGGAGGCAATGACTACTCAGACCTCCCCTAGACATGCCGAACCTAAACTTGGGACTTCATGCCTTGATTTCTGGTCCCCAACAAACAAAAAGAAAACACCCTTACATACACATGTATCATTAATTGCTTAAGGGAAAAGAATCGAGAAGGGGGACGAAACCACTTGGAATGGCCACAAGAGACTCCTCCACATCAAAGGCTCCCTCCAGTGACTTCGTCAACCTGTATGATGCAATTACTAAAACAACAATCTATTAAACGTGCATGTACCAAATAGATATAGGGCCCTCTTGGCCTAAAGAAATCAAACATGACAATACAAAACTAGCTGGCCCTCTTGGCCTAATGAAATCAAACATTAAAACCTTAAAGCAAATGGCCCTCGTGGCCTAAATAAAGCAAAAAAACCAGCTTATAAATATTCCTCATTGGAAGAAGACAGATATACAAAAATATGCTCTATTCCAAGGGGAAAAATAGGGCTTTCTACCCTAGACTAAATGCATCAAGTTGTGACCCATCCCTCTTGTATATAGAGTAAGAGGTGTACACATAACATGTTGCCTAACCAACCTATGGTTCCAAGATAGTAGTGGTAGATGGGTCTTGGCTACTCTTCACATTACCCATATCAACCATCACCTGCCATATAACGCGTGATCTGATAACACTACCCACAAGCAACTAGGTCCTGTCTCATGATCAATAACAACATCCAGACTAGGACCATAATTGAAGAAGAGGTCCTCCTCATAAGCAAAATTGGCTAATGAATCCGCAAACCGATTCCAAGAATGTGGAATCAGGGGAAGAGATATGCTCTCAAATTCATCAAGTAGGGTCATAACAATTCAATGATATATGCAAAGGATAGGATTCTGGAATGTATATGTCCTAGTGAGTTGATTTAACATCAGCTAGGAATCCCCTTTAACTAACGACCGCTGAATACCACCTTTCTTGGCAATATTTAGTCCCATAATCAAGGCTTTATACTCTGCCATATTGTTAGTGAATCCTACCCTAAGATAAGAAACTAATTTCATTGTAACTCTACGTCGGGGATCTTGGATAACTACTCCAACACTCCCTTTTTTATTAGGGTCCTGGGACGCTCCATCAAAATACAATGTGTACATCCACAATGGTTTTACACAACCAGCCATCAAGAACTCCCCGCTTCATAATTATGATAATCAAAATTCAACATATTTAGAGGATGAACTGACGGCTCTATCCCACCTTCTTCATTAAACTCAACATGGATGCTTATCAAAATTTGTAAGAAGTGATGGCAGAAAACTTTGATCTCCCATACAAAGGTACCATCTTCTTGCTCAATCACTTTGTACCCTTTGCTCCACCAGATAAGCTTCCCCTGATGATACCTTTTCTCTAGATATGGGTGCTCCAAATAAGGGTTTAATTGCCCCATCCACCATTTTAAGCTCTCCTACAGGTCTCAGATCAACCCCAGCATGGACTTCCAATGCATTTAGCGCGTTAGCATACTCAAAAATAATAAGATTTAATCTTATTAAGATTAATCTTATTTTAAAATTCCACTCCCTGTAGATCAACTAGTAAAGCCATGGATTTATTTTTACCTATCCTAACTACCTTGTAAGGGCCATCCCATCTAGGTTCGAGCTTTCTTGGAAATAGCTCCCTACGTGCACTGTAGTATAGAACTAGCTATCATTTCTTAAAGGTATATTTCTTTGCTTTTAGATCATGTAGCCACTTCATCCGATGCTTAGCCACCTCCTGGTGCAATAGACTCTGCAATTTAAGCTCATCCAAGTGGGCTATAGTTGTAAACTGCTCGAATATGATATCTTCATCACCCAAAGAATGATTGATTGCGAATCTTATGGTCGAAAACTCAATTTCTAAGGGCAAGACACACTCCTCCCCATAAACTAATTTGAATGGGATGTGGCTAGTGGCTCACTTAAAGGTTGTGTTATATACCTATACCGTCACATATAATTTTGTATCCCAATCCCATTTCTTTTCGGAGACTATCTTGGATAGGATACACACAAGCTGCTTATTGGTACTTTCAACTTGTCCATTGGCTTGTGGATTATAGGGGGTCATCTTGTTATGCTTAATCTTCCATGCTTCAGTCAAGATTTTAATTACCTTGCTCAAAAAATGGGTTTCACGGTCCAATACTATTTCCTTTGGTGGACCAAAATGGCAGATGATCTGCTCAAGTAGGAAACTTGCAGTCTCTTTTGCATTGTCCTGCCTCGTTGCCCGTGCTTCTGACCACTTTGTAAAGTAATCAAAGGCTACTATAATGTATCTCTTCTGAGTGATAGATGACGGGGTAATGGGACCCACAAATTTGATGCCCCACTTTGTAAATTGAAGAATAGCCATAATAGCCGTAAGTGGGCGCTACCTATTCTCTCTACTATCATGTCTCTGACATGTATCACATCTCTTAACATACTCAAATGAATCTTGAAAGATGGACAACCACCAATATCCAGCTCTTAAAGCCTTTTGTGCCATCAACCACCCAGCAAAGGGCCCTCCACAAGTAGAGTCATGGCACTCCTCCAAGAAAATATAACCTCGTCAGGCATCACACATCGGCAATAGATATCATCAACACCTTGTTGATATAGTGTTCCTGTGATCAAGGAAAATTTCAATGCCTGCTGTTCAATTTTTCTCTTTTTGAATTTGGATAAAGTAGCTTCAGTCTCTCCCATAGATAAATATTGCATTATAGCAGCATACCAGGAGGAAATAGATGCCGTATCAATCTTAAACAATGTTTCCATGTCACTTCCTTTAGCCAAGACCTCTTTTGGCTCTCCGAAATCCACAAGACACTCTATAATGCCCTGTAGCTTCGGTGGCTTGCTCTTGATCTCGTAATCAAACTCCTGCAAAGTGATTAACCACTTTCCTAAACAATCAGGTGACTGTAACTTGTTTAGCAACAATCAAAGCCCTTCCACCTTCGTATAAAAAACCACCTTCTCATAAAGAATATAATGCTTGAACTTTTTGGTCATAGATAGCATTGCAAGGCATAACTTCTATATATAGGTGTAATTAATTTTTTATATGCCCAACTTCCAACTAGCAAAAACTATCGGATGGTACCACTTTTCTTTCCAAATTTGGGCCAAACAATAGCGGATACTATACATAGTAGTTGTTGAAAATATATAGAATATTTCGCTCATTTTAAGTGCTTTTGAAACAGGTGCTTTGGCAAGCTCTTGCTTCACATTGTCAAAAGATACTTTGCAAGCATCACTCCATGCAAACTGACAGTTGAAGGACAATAGGTTCGTCAGTGGAAATGCTCTTTTTGCCAAGGCATTGATAAACCTCCGATAATACCCTAACGATGACAGAAAGCTATGTACTTTCTTTGGAGTATGTGGAAAACTCATGGCGACTATGACCTTGATCTTTTCAAGATCAGTCGCAATCCCTAGTGAACTGACCACATGACCTAACAATAGCCCATAAGGGACTCCAAAGACACACTTCTGTGGGTTGAGAGCTATGCAAAATACAATGCTCAAAGCACTTCCGCAAAATAATCAACTACCTCTCTCTTGTGGTGGCTGCCCCTAGGTCATCAATGAATACTTTAAATCCTCTGGGAAGATGTCACCAAAGGTCTCGTTGGTTGTTCTTTGCCACGAACTATTGCATTACACAAACCAAATGCCATCACATGGTACACAAAGGTATCGAAGCAGTAATAAATGTAATTTTCAGTTTGTCTTACTCATCAATTGCCATTTGGTTATACCCCACAAAGCAATCCATGAACGAATATACTTCCCTACCCACTAATTGATCCAAATTTTGGTCAATAAAGGGCAACGGGTAGTAGCCCTTGACTGTTTTCTTATTTAGCTCTATAAAGTCTATATAGAGCTAGATTTGATTATTATTCTTCTTTCTAATCACAATTGGTGAACACCATTTAGTATGCTGAAGACGGAAGATAAAACTAGATTTTTGCAACTTTTATAGCTCCTCTAATAGCCCGTCCCTTAGTTCAAAAGGCATGCGCCTTACTTTCTGACGTACATGACGAGTACCTTTCTTTATAAGAATACTATGCACAGCCAGATTGGGGGGAATGCCCTAAGTTCATCATAGCTCCAAGTGAAGATGTCGCGGAACTCCTGAATCAAGGACAAATAGTCCTCTCTCTCTTCTGAACTTAGCATGGAACCCAATTGAATTGGCCGTGAATCATTAGGCATACCAAGGTCAGACTCAATAACATTCCCATCTCTTATTCAATCTTGAGGCTCTATCGGCTTATTCAATGTTATGTGATAAATGTCCTTTGTAGTGGACCCTTCTTTAAATCCATTGCTTGACAATGTCTCACTACCAAATGGATCATCTACTGTTTCTAGTTCAATAGAGGATAAAGGAGCTCTCTCACTCTGAGGAGACTCGGGGTAAGCATCCACTATTACACAATTAGCACCTCTACCTAGAATCACTTGACCAACAGGTATATTAACTTGGTAGTCTGTTCATAAGATCCATGGCCTACCTAGCACAACTCGATAGCTAGGACGTCTTCCAAACCTTATCACCTAAAGTCCAGATAGCATTCCACACTCACAACTGTAACATGTACTTTAGTGATGCAACCTTCTAGTTTTCTTAGACTGTCATCTACCATCCTAAGAAGTGTGGAGCCATCTTTTTGAATTTCTGACCTAGCCTCTCCATTAAATCTGAACTTAGGATATTGATGGAGGATCCAGTGTTCAGAATAGCATGGTCTACTAATATTCCATCCATGTACTGAAACCCTAGGGCAATGCTTTTCAACATGATCGAACCAATCTTCTCCCACTCATGGGATGCCCAAAGGTTCTACAATATACCCAATACACATGATTTTCTTGAATTCCTTGCATACTCCTAGAGAAAGTTTAATCAATTGCAGGAGATTCATGTCTGGTTTCACTTCACAAAGAGAACTTGCTAGGTCAAAGTCGTGGTAGTTAGCCAAAGTTCTCTTCTCGCACCAAACCATTCTCTCCTTTGGTCTTTGAACCGGCTTTGGTGCCCTCTTTTTTAACTTATGCCTTCTTTCTTGGCAATCACTTATCCTTCTTGGGATCAACTTTACTATCAATAGGCCTTAGAGGTCCACCTTCCATATCACGATTCAGAATTTTCTTTCCCCTAGCATCTCGCTTAGGTTTTCCCTCGACAGGTTTTGCAGTTCCTTTTTCACCCTCTTTAATCTTTTTACCTCTTGTTATGGCTCGTAGGTTAGAAGTTTCAGCGTGATTGACATATACAACCTCAATAAGACTGGCTCCATTGCCATGAGGCAACTCCTCTACAATATCATTTCCTCATTGTAGGATTTGTCTTGGTCCATGGAGATTATTCCATTGTGCATGATGGTTAACTAGACTTGGCATTTTACTCCCTTGTTGGAGAGAACTAATCTTACTCCAACATGTAGCAGCTAAGTGGGCTAGACTTCTGAAAATATTGCATATGACATTCAGATAATTCCTAGGGAAATGTTGGCCACCACACCACTTGCAGCTGAAACTTGAGGGGGAACCCTCTTCAGGGCATCAGCTCCCTATCAAATTCTGCTGTTTCTTAAGAAAATTGACATCCCTAGCTATTTTTCTATATTATTCAGAAATAATATCGGTGTAGTGCTTCATCATGTCCTTAACTTCACCAAGGACATTAGAGGCACTTGATTCATAGCCACAATCTTCTATCTGTTGTCCCATCGGCCTAACCACTTGGTTAGGAATTGGCCGCTGACCTACTAGGACAACATTAGGATTCATTATTTGGCCTCCACCAATTAGTGGGTCCGTCTAACTAGCCATAGGCATAGTCATACTACTGGGAGGGGCTAGTAACATAGGTAGATTCGGCATGATACTCCCTTTGCCATTTACATTTGACATGGGGTCCCCTTAACTCCCATTGGTCAATGCCAAATTGTTACCATTCCAATTTATCCTTGCTTCATAAGCCACTTGCAAGCATGACTCTACTCCTTCTGCTTGGGTAATAGCAGTGTTAATGTCGGCCAAAGAAACACTACTAAGCTGCACCTGGGTATTGAAATCTAATCCATGTAGGAAATATTGCAATTGTGCAACCGGTGGAATGGGGATATAAGTATTAATTTTGTGAAGAACTTTCTTTAGCTTCTTGGCATAGGCCTGGACATTCTCATTTGGCTCTGGCATGCTACATTCAAGACGTGCAACCAATACTGTCCACCCCTCTCAAGAGCAAACTCTCTATGGAAAGCCATAAAGAATTGGTCAGTGCTAGTTATGGTTCTAGCCTCTAGACCGTGATACCATATTGTTGCCCTTCCTTTTAATGTCATATTGAAGAACATCATTAGGTGTCCTTCGTCTTGGATTCGATAGTTGAACATGAGCATTTGAAACTCCTTAATATAGAGTTCTCCATCTTCTTTTTCGAACCCATGGAAAATGGGAAAAGATGCTCCTAATGCCAGTAAATCCAGTGTCCCTATCGGAGTTGTAATGGGTTGTGCCATGGCTACAACTGGATTGACAACAAGAGTTTGTGTAGGTAAAACTATACCCCCACTTGAAGTCAGTTGATTCACTCAAAGAGGGGAAGTACTAAGACTTCTGCTTGCACCCTAAGGACTACTTATGACATTAGGTTATTAGAACCACTGCCACTTATGTGTAGTGGGCTTCTTCTTTGAGGACAATAATGCCTTACAATCTCCAACTACCGTCTAGCCCTCTCAGTACGTTCTACTTTTTGTATTTCGGCTTGATGGTTCTTGTCAGAGGACATAAACCAACTATCTAGTCCCTAGAAACCCTAGATTTGGTACAACCACTTGTTGGTGGCTCCCGCAAGATGCACCACTGATGGGACCTAAAATGGACTACCACTGGTGGCTATGGCACTAGCTAGACCTCATGCACAAACAGACAACCCCACCACATGGCCCTGCGGGCCAGGAGCATGTGTAATACACCGATGTACACTAGATAGACTTAATTATGCCTTTATAGCTGATACATAGTCCAACATTTACCTTTCCTTCTCCTCAGAGGGAGATCCCATGACATATATGCATAGTGCCTCGTAACACAAACATAAGGAAGCTCCCCTCAGGTAATCATTGTTGCTCCACTGCGACTCTCCTACACCCAGGGATTGGCCCCAAGATGTGTCGCTCTAACATATAAAACATAATGCACAAACTCCACTTTTTTCTTGTTTTTTACGATTCAGGAATATATAGATCATCACCAAATAATTCCCTTAGAATATGAATGACCAACCTACAAGTTATGTTCCTTTCCACTCCACGTATTAGTCATGTCCTAGGAAGACAATTGCTATGCAATTGAGGATTGATACCATGTCATCCGTCATGCATAGTGCATATGATCCTAGTGCACAAACAATATTTATCGAATCAACATTTTGTGAAGTGGAAAAAATAGCCCTTTCATGATTTTCATTAAGCGTATGCTTCGATGTATGGAGACTAGCACCGATTCCTCGTGCTACTAGCCCTATAAACTAAATTATCACAATTATAAATGAAATACACAATCAAATATTTCAAATATTCACACCTTCTCAGCCCTCTTAATCTCTTAACCTCACCCTTTCCCTCTAACATTTGGGTTATGCTGACTTGTATAGGTGTAGGGTATTATTTTGTATGTATTTTTTGCATAAAACGGAAAAAACATGAACTATACACATAAAAAAATCCAAACTGAAGCCAAAATTTATTCCTTAGCTTTGTTATATAGCCACAACAATGAATCATAATTTTTTGATTTTTATAATGCAAAAATATTTTTTTTTCCATTTTTAGCTATTTTTCTCTAACTGTTTGTGTATAAAAATAGATAATTTTCCAATTTATGATTAGTGGTTGATTATGATAGCTGAAAGATGTTTTGTCTTAGAATTTTATCCCATGTGCATCTCTTTTCCCCACCCGAAACCAATAAATCCTTCATTTTTACACTAAAAATGTACTTTTCTGGCTATGATTTAATTATTGAGTTTATCTATTATTATGGATCTACATTTGTTTTATGCACAGCCCTCAATGATAATGCAAAAAAGGTCCAAATAAATTTTTGTTCCATATGAATTCCATTTGAACCATCAAACATAAAAAATAAGTAAATTTCCTTTGTAAAAATGACACATACTGCTTACTTGCATGTTGCGGGTTTCTTAAAATTATTTTTCTGGGTTGCCAATGGACCGACCAATAGCAATCTTCAATTTTGAACATCTCTGATTAGCCTCCTCTTGATCTTGGGGCAATTCGGTCCATGCCGGACAAGCATCCTTCAACTGGTCTTCATTCTTCTGCATGTGCATGAATTGCACCTTAAGGGGAGAGAGAGGGAGGAGAGAGAAAGACTAATTTTCATTATCTTTGCTTAGTGCATCATTTCTTAATCAGATTTTGGCGATGGAGAGTGAAGTTTGGGAGCATCTCAGGCCCAAGAGGATTCTTCTCATCGCTCTCGATAAAAAAATGATGAATAATTGGAGATTTTGGAGGCGCAGAAAAACTAACGCTCCCCCCCCTCCTCCCATGTCATTTCACTTTTAGTGATGAAGCTCTTTGTCAAGAGCTTTAAGCTTTAAACCAAATATCTAGTTCATGCTTCTTGGTTTCACACTATTGCAAGTGTTTTTTTTTTTTTGAGGAGCCAAATGACATCAGAATTGAGATCTGTCTGGACGAGTGGCTTTGTGGCATCAAAATCTACAAATCTAGGCCCCGTCCCATTCTTCCTGGCTCTTGATATGGTAGCTACTTTATAACACCAACCTTGTAGGGATTAAATGGGAGGGGCAATCGACCTCTGATCGGACAAACCGAGACTTGCGTTGGATTCCTGACGTCGAAATGCATCCAGGAAAACTTCAACTCAGCCATCTACCACCATTTTATTTTTCATTAAAATTGGCTCTTTGACGCCTCTCAAGCACTTTTCTACTCCAGAATTGGCCATAAATGCTTGAAGAATGCTTCAAATTTGGCTCCTAAAATGCGGCTCTCAAAGCTGAAGAGGGCTCCAAAATCCGCATTCTGATCTTCTCGTTCAAAATCTCCAGTAGCTTAGGCAAATATTCTCGAGCTACTGGAACAAGCTTTAAATTCCATGGCACATGAGGTACTATAAAGATCACCATAGGTGCAATTATGGTCGGGATCAACACATCCAATTTCATCTGGCTAAAACGCAACGGCTTTCCCATGCCTTGCCAACATCTGCAAGAAATAAGCTCTCTCTGCAAGCAAAAGAAAGCTTGTACGACCTATTTTCAGATTTTGTAAAGTTTCAGCTATAAATTTATGTCCTACTTTATGTGGATCCCGTAAACTAGGCTGTTGAGTCACTCTTTCAGCCAACCCATCACTTTCAGGAGGTAAAGGAAAAGCCATAGGCTTAACCTTCTTTGAAATTGTTTTGTACTTTGTACATCCCTATTTTGTAGCCCATATTGCAGCCCATAACATTCATGCTCAACAAACTCTTGAATGACTTCATACATCTCTAAAATGTCAACATAAAAAACCTCTTTTTTTTCCTTGTTTTCAATATTAATTGCTGTATAAATTTCAGCCACTATATCAATATCAACTAGCCCTGAAAACCCTGAAATACCTTCATTTGTAGCCATCAAACCATGTCTTCAGCTCTTTTTCAGCCCATCCAACATATTTCTTTTTAGCCTTGCACATGGCTGAAATATTCTTAAAACTGCCAAGACTACATGCTGTCCATTCCTGCAATCCAGACACAAGCACAGTTTCCCCTTTTCTTGGAGGCATAATTATCTTCCTAGAGGTACTCCCATAGCCTCCACTTACAATAGTGTTGTCTAAAAACCCTTAAACTCTCGTGCATTAGGTGGCATGGTATTACCTCACAACCTATCTTGATTGTAGGGATGATTCACACAAACACTAAGAAACTGTACCACCTTTGTATTGTCTTTACTCCGAACCAGAGCATATGAAGGAACCATAGTCCAAGGCTTTTGTTTTCAGCCTTGATTTCAAAATATAGGGCTACCCCAAAATCACCTTATAACTACATTCATCTCTAACATCTCTAATAATCACGGGTACATTTGGACAAGAAGCATAAAGATCCCAATATGAATTGTTTACTATCCACATGCGCCATCTCGAATTTACATCAATCAACCAACCTCCATTCTCATACAAGCTTTGTGCCATAACATTGATTTTGGAACCATGATCTAAGAGAGCTATGCAAGGTGTCTCTCTTTCTCTCACTTTAACATTTGTTTCTATTGTAGCACGAGCCCAATGCGTTTGTGAATAATGACTGCTTGGAATAAAATGAGCATCTTCTTCTTCATGTACTTGTTGATGGACATTCCCATTATACATAGCCTTCTCTCTATGCTTACTACTACACATAAGACCAATTTCAGCCACAAGCTTGTTGTCTACACTCCCATTTAACCCACTTTCAACATCAGCCTACTCCAAATCAACATTACATGCATCATCATATTCCTTTTGAAGTTGTTTCTCTATGTCTTTGTCAACCTGTATCAATGCTTGCAAAACTTCACCATCAAACTGTCTTTTTCGTTTCATGAAATTTACGCTTGGTGATTCCAAGAACTTTGACAAGTGTGAATTTCACTCTGCTACCAAGTATGCGATCTTCCAAGACCTTTTTAAGGTTTGTGGCAATTTCAAGATCCGATTGTTACTTTTAACCAGGCTACTTGCCCCTTTTCTTCCCTTCTTGTTTCTTCTCTTGAGATGCATCCTCCATAACATGCTCAGGTATGGCTTTTTCAGCCTCTTTTTGCTGCTCCATTTTACTTCGTATTATGTGTTTAGATGGGCTTGAAGAGGAAGGACTAGCAGTGTCCTCATCTCTTCTTCTATTTTCTTCCACAAGAGCTTTTTGATTATGAACCTTAGCCAAATAAGCATAGGCTGAAAATGAATCCACTAGTGCACTCCATCCTGTTCTCCCTAGTATACTCTAACTTGCATCAGCTAATTCAAACTTTGCTATTTTCCCTTTTCCATGCAATCTAATGCTTACATCCAAACATGAGATTTTTGCTTTAGCCATGCCTTCTTTATGTGCTTCATCAATCCTTTTAATTCTCAACCCATATGTGGCTGTATCTATGGTTTGGTAACAAATGTTTTCCTTGCATCCATATCTTCCAACCTCTTCTGTATGCCACCATTTCCAAATTTTGGCTTTATTGGAAGACTAGTTTTTTTTGTATGTATTTTTCCATCTTTCTAAAAGACTAACCTTTTTGCATTCAAGTCAAGTTGAGCAACCAAAGCCAGGACCTAAAATAGGGTAGTCATCTTCACAAGAAGAGAAAAGACTTCATCAAAGTCCACACTATACTCTTGCTTGAAACGCTCAACAATCAATTTGGCCTTGTATGCTAGCTTGGGAAGCCCAAGGATAATTTTCAACTTGTATATCCACTTGCATGGCAAAGCATGCTTGCCACTAGGTAAAAGAATCAAATCCCATGTATGATTTTTTGGAATGATTCATACTCTGACTGCATGGCCCTCTCCCAAGAGTGACTATCAACTCTGCGCATGGCCTCATCATAAAATAAGAGGCTCACCAGCATCTATCACCATACCATAATCCATGGAGGACTCAAACCATGCAAGTTAGTGTCTATCTTTAATAGACAACCTCAAAACAGACTATGGGGCTTGAACATCTTGTGGAGCATCAGGGACCTAGACCACTAGAGCATCAGCCACCACTGTTGTAGGTTGTCTAGCTGGCTATACAGTAACTAGAGGCTTCTCTTGAAATATTACCTTGCATACCTTTACGACATGGTCATGCTTCTTATACATTAATTCATCATTGAAGATAACATCATGACTATAGAAAACCTTCCAATAGTGCAGATCCCATAAGCAATAGCCCATCCACTTGCATCATCATAACCAAGAAAGATACATTTTCTAGACTTAAGATCTAGCTTATTGTGCTTGTCCTTAGGAAAATGGCAGAAATCCTTACAACCAAATATACGTAAATGAGTATATAGGGAGGTTTTCCAAACCATACCTCCTCTATAACAACCTAGTAGAGTTCAGATAGTACATGGAGAATGATTTATCAAGTGTACAATAGTAGTAACTGCCTTAGTGTAACGTGTCCACTAGAATCCTCTAGGACACGTCTTAGCAGTCCATCGGAAAGGTTGTCTAGAAAACTCCACCCGGCACTCCCATGGAATGTTGCGGGTTTTGCAATCTAGGACTTTCCGCGTCTGCCACGTAACGGAAGTGTCCTGGCCGTTTCCCACTTAGGATCGACCGGAATTGTTTGGTCATTTACTAACAGCGACTAGCATCAGACCTGATCGATCTACTTTACGCAGAACGCATGGTCTGAAGCGGATTCATGCTGCACTTGGTTGAAGGAGAATGGGAAACGAGAGGGATGCAAGGCTCGACCTCTCTGCCAAAAGGCATAGTCCCATTCCGTTCCCCTAAAACAGCGTGAATCGGGTAATCGGTAATTCCAAATCATCGTTCTCATTACTTGTTTCGGTGATGTTGATCATCCTTCTATTCGTCGAAGACTTTGAGAAAAGTTCCCGGCTAACCGGGACCACCCATCCATAGGTCAGACCCATGGTCCGTCCTCCGCACTTTCCTTGGTTTGTTTTAGTTATGTAATTACCTACCACATTAATTTGACATATAACAAACAGCTTCCTTGATTAACCCTGTTAAGCACTGGTTCCTTCACGCAATCTTATCACAGGACATAAAGAAAACAATGTCAAACAACTTCTTTGTTATCATTTTATCCTTTTATCTTTGAAATACAAGGAGTTCTGCCTGTAGGCATATTCATAATCCGCCCGAAGGCTATCGAGTAATCCACCAGGGATCACTAATCCAAGTTTCCGCCCGTAGACTAGTATGCGGGCCTCGAGATCCAATCCCGAGTCACGTTAGCCTCTTGTGCAGGGCCCGGAAGGCGAGGGATTTACGGCCAGAGCCCCCTCTGGCACCCAAGCGTCCTCCTGCTCCAAGTAGAACTCAACGGAGAGACCTCTCGCGGCGGGTTCAGTCCACGTTCCCGGCGCGGCTAACAACCCCCTTGGTTAGGGTCAGGCAGGAAGTCGGGGGTAACTGAAGCTGCCTCTCCCTTCAGGCCTTCAACCTGAAGTATTTAGATATATTCTCATCCTTTAGTTCATTGAGCAAACAATGCAAACAGTGCTTTCTAAACTGTTACAAGCACAATCAATTTCCAGTGATCGTTTAGCTGGCAAACTGTTAAGGAGTGACTCCTTTTCTCCGAATGCAACCCGCATTCGATCCGGAATCAATTGCAACTTGGCAAGATTCCTATCATTCTTGGGTTAGGGTCATACCCTACCAATACTTTAGGTTTTGTTGTGGTAGGTTCCAGCGACCATGTCGCTTTAGTTTATTGTCTGGTCATTTGCTTCAAGGCAAATACCTAACTTTCCTTTTCCTTGGCAATTATCCCCCAAGAAAAGTGAGTAACAGGATGATTACTCATCCTCTTGTAAGTTAAATTCTTCCAATAACTTGCCAACCTCATTTCGAGAGATGACAAAACTCTCTTGTGGACAAATCTCAAGTCTATACGATGTTGCAACCTTTTTGCACATGTGTTGCATCATTCCACGGGATCATTCCACCCATTGAATGGCGTCCTCCGGCCACCGAATTACCTCTAGCCGAGTAGCAGGGTTTAGGGTATCCTCCAACCCGTTCCTAATTATGTTGTCCCATGGTCCTAGAAATTTGCAACTCCGTCGGAGTTTCATCATTAGAACGAATGATCCTTAGGATAAAACCTTAGATCATTTTATGCATGAACATCCAATTGATTCGACATTTCGTGAACGTGTGTAAGATCTTTGGGTTTGAGGGTTTAGACTTGGCAACAAGTGTAAAACTAGGTCGAATTCTTATTGCACTTGGCACTTGGGATACCTATCATATCGACTGAGCCATGCCCATATGAATCCCTTGTGTTTTAGGTTACTTAGACAACTCAATATACTTGTATTGCGACAAGGATGAACCTTCTAAAGGTAATAAACTAAATCTAATGGAGAACAATAGTTACAACTACACCAATACGCGTAAACATGCGATTTATTGCTTCTACGCATCACATGGTTCACGATAATTTTATCTTCCCTAGGTGTAGCAAAAATGCATGATAATCTGGATACTAACTTTTCCTGAGACCTATTAATCATGCCTACAACCTTGTAGTCTATACTTTTGAATCTTATGCTTTGACGAACCATGCAACCTTTCCTAAATGCGGCTTCTGATGAATGACGTCTTCGCATGATGACTATGCAATACGCAACATTCTCCTAGCTATAATGTAGTTAACGAAGTTTATACCAAACTAAAGCTAGTGTTAACTCATTCCATTTTACATGCTATTTGCAGGTCCATAAGATCATTTTCGTACTCTATTATTTCTTTTCGGATAATATCTTATGGGTGTTAACCTTTCCTCATGAAATCATTACGAGGAGGATGTTACCTGACATGCGGCACACGCTTATTTCTACCATGTCTAGAAACCAAATGCACTCATCAATTTCATTTCTTTTGCCTAAGAATATGTGTTTAGGCTCATTACTTTGACAATGTACTAAAATAGCTACATGCAACTAGTCTTCTAAGACGGACAACTCGTTTCAAATTCATGACATATTTCAACCTTGCCTAATGTTTCAAGAGATACTTTATCAAATATTTTTTCCAATTTCCACATGTATTAAAATTAAGCGTAAAAATGCAATCCCCTTTATGAACTAAGCGCGCCTAATCATTTCTTTATGCGAAAATAACTCGAAAGAACCTGGACTTGAGGGCTCGGGGAGATATCCACTTGTATACTCGGAGATGAACCTCCCGCAGTCGCACCTTGTGATCTTTTTGGGGCCATCGTAGGCGTAGATTCGGCTTCTGATTTGCCTTTGTGGTCTACGAATTGACTTGCCTCGGAATGCAGCCTTCCGACCTTTGCCTTTTTCCTCGTATGCGGAAGATTCCTTTGCGGGATGGCGCTTGCGGCAAAGGGCTTTAGGAGTTCTTTTAGGAAAAACTCGAGTTGGCACGGAATTGATTCACGGATGGCTTGAGGGCTTTGAAGTCTTTTTGGCGAAAAGTCTTTTTTTTCGATGGGTCTTGTGGGGGTCCTTACGGGCTTCACCTTCCCCTCTTCAAAGTCCCGGGGAGGGGTATGAATGGGCCTTTGGGAAATGTGGTGGGAAGGTGGCTTAAGGAAGCCCCCTCCTTAGAAGCTTCTAAGAAGCTTCTGGACTCCTGCAGCCACGGGGGGGGGGGGGGGAGTCGTAATCCAGAGCGGCGGCGGTCTGAGATGGCCTGGCGACTGGCGGACTGGGCTGCTGGCGAACTGGGCGGCTGGCGGACTGGCGGACTGGCGGACTGGCGGCAGCGCGGCGCTTCACGACGGCGACCTCCTCCTGCTCACAGCCCAGTTTCCTCCCTCACAACGACCTCCTCCAGCACGTCCGGCACACCCTCTAGCTAGGGGGGTGTTTATATAGGCCTTGGGAGGGGTGGGGAAGAGGGCCTCCACACACGTGGAGGACTCCCCCTCATGCAGTCCGACTTCACTCCTCCTTGGCCATTCCCCCCCACACTCCCTCTCCTCCAGCCATGCATCGGCTGGGGGAGGGATAATAATTAAAAAAATTTGCCTTGAATTTATCCAATTGCCCCTTCCCAAGCGGTCGTTTCCTTGCGGTTTTTTTACGGTCCTCAACCCCTGCCTCTAATTTACAATGTGGCGGCCTCGTGAATGGTATGGATTAAGCTACCAATAATACGATGTGGGTGATACCCTTGCACAGGGTTTACACGGCGTGCAGAAAGTTTAATATTTACGGTACGCAGTACGCGGAAATATTACATCCTCTCCCCCTTAGAAGAATCGAGATGTCCTCATCTCGAGAAAAACTGGGGATATTGAAGACTGAGAGAGATTTCATCCATCCAGGTAGCATCCTCTTCGGGATAATCTTTCCACTGGACGAGGCATTCTCTCAAGGTTCTAGATCTCAACTATCTCTCCCTAACATCTAAAATCTTTTTGGGTCTTAGTTCAAGGACTCCTTGACTAGGCATTACAATTTGTTGGTCATCAAGTACATGATTTGGGTTGGGTACATATTTTTTTAAGAGACTAATATGGAACACATTGTGAACCTTTAGGTTATCAGGAAGTTGCAATTTATAAGCATTGGGTCCTAGGCATTTGAGGATTTTATACGGTCCACAATACCTTGGACTTAGCTTCTTGCATTCACCTAGAGATAAAGAACTCTTTTTCGGCCGTACACGAATGAAGACCATGTCTCCTTCTCCGAAGACCCTCTCTTGGCGTTTCAAATCCGCATATGCCTTTTGTCTATCTTTGGCTGCTTGTATATCTTGTCTTATTGACCTTATTTGGTCATCCATGTCCTCCAACATTTGTCTTGAAGCTTCCACTCTCAGGGTAGGATCAGAAAAATTTAGGGGACTTCGACAATCATGACCATACAATGCCTGAAAAGGGGTCATTTGAATGCTCTGTTGGTAAGAAGCATTGTAAGCAAATTCTACTAATGGCAAGTATTGAATCCATCTCTTTGGCTCTCGACAGCAGTAAGCCCTAAGCATATCCTCAATGATTTGATTTACTCGCTTTGTTTGTCCATCTGTTTGGGGATGGTAGGCAGTGCTAAAACAGAGTTGAGTTCCAATAGCTTCGGATAATAGCTTTCCAGAAGTGTGAAGTGAAAAGAGAGTCTCGATCGCTAACGATCCTTCTAGGTAGCCCATGTAGCTTGAATATCTCTTTGATAAACACCCTTGCAATGTCGGAGGTTTTATAGTTTGTCTTGACTGGAATCAGGTGTGCAACCTTAGTAAGCATGTCAACTACAACCATAATGGAGTTGTATCCTCCTTGGACTTGGGGTAAGCCCACCACAAAATCCATACTGATGAATTCCCATTTCATTTGGGGAATGTCAAGTGGTTGCAATTTTCCTAGCATCATGACATGTTCAGCCTTGATACGTTGGCAAGACAAACATTCGGTGACATATTTGAGGACGTCACCTTTGAGCCTCTCCCAATGATAGCTCTTCCTAACTGCATTAAGAGTTTTTGCATAGCCAGGATGTCCTGCGAAAGGGGAATCATGAGCTTCCCATAATATCTTCTGCTTAAGTGACTGGCTTGTTGGTATACATAGCCTTGTTCTATAGTAAATAAGTCCATTGTCAACAGAAAATTCATGATACTTGGCTTGTAACTTCAAATTTTGATCCTTGGTAGATATTTCTTTTATCATTGCTTGGTAGGCCAAGTCATGGCATGCTTCCTCTCTAGCCAATTCGAGTATAGGGTTGCTTGGCATAGATACCTTTGTAGCCAGAGATCTGGCCGTTGATGGATTCTGCAAGATTAGGGAGTTTAGGAATGCCTTGCGACTGAGTGCATCGGCAACTACATTCTCTTTCCCTGGTCGATACTTGATTTCAAAATCATATTCCTCCAATACTTCAATCCATCGACGTTGCCTCATGTTGAGCTCGTTCTGGGTAAAAATCCATTTGAGACTCTTATGATCGGTTACTAGAGTGAACTTATTTCCCAACAGATAGTGTCTCCAAAGCTTTAGAGCATGGATGACAGCTAATAACTCCAGATCATGAGTGGCATAATTCTTTTCATGACTCTTCAATTTCCTTGAAGAATATGCTACTGGATGACCTTCCTGCATAAGAACACACCCCAAGGCAAGGATGCTGGCATCAGTTACTACCTCGAACTCCTTATTGAGATCCGGAAGTTTCAAAATAGGTGCTGATACCAAACATTGCTTCAATTGGTCGAAGCTATTTTGTTCGGGAGTAGACCATGTAATAGAAGTCTGCTTCTTTAATAAGTCGGTAAGAGGTGATGCAATCAAAGCATAGTTTTTGATAAAGACCCTATACCATCCTGTCAAGCCAAGAAAACTGCGTATCTCTTTGACGGATAATGGTATTGGCCATTCAAGCACATCTCTGACTTTGGCTGGATCTACCGATATTCCTTCTGATGATACTATGAATCCTAGATATTCAATCTGACGCTTGAAGAATGCACACTTCTTCATTTTTGCATACAGCTTATGAGACCTCATTGTCTCCAAAACAATCCGTAGTTGAGGTTCATGATCTTCTTCCTGTTTAGAATAGACTAAAATGTCATCGAAGAAGACAAGCACGAAGTCATCAAGATATGGTCTAAAAATATCCTGCATTAATCTATTGAAGGTGGCAGGTGCATTTGTAAGCCCGAATGACATAACCAAGAATTCAAAGTGCCCATATCTTGTATTGAAGGCCGTTTTTGGAATATCCTCATCCTTGATCCTGATTTGATAGTAACCTGACTTGAGATCAATTTTGGAGAAGATCTTTGCACCTTGAAGGCGATCAAGAAGCTCATCAATTCTAGGAATAGGGTACTTGTTCTTGACTGTTGATTGATTCAACCCACGGTAATCAATACATAGTCGAAGTGTCCCATCTTTCTTTTTCTAGAATAGGACTGGAGCTCTCCATGGTGAATTGCTAGGCCGGATGTAGCCTTGGTTTAACAGTTGCTTGAGTTGTTCCTTCAACTCAATAGCTTCCGATATAGACATTCTATAGGGTCTCTTCGCAATTGGCGCAGCTCCTATTACTAGCTTGATCTCATGATCTACTTCTCTTTAAAGCGGGAGTTCTATTAACTCTTCAGAACTACGTCCACGTATTCCTTCAGCCAAGTGACCAATTCACTTTACTACTTTTATCAATATTCACAGTCAAGACAATCGGGAAAAAGTTTTATTCCATTCATATCAGCATAGCCCTTTCATGGTATAATTATTTCTTGGGCCGATGGAACAAGTTAATACATTAATTCGAGGAGAATAAGATGTTGTTGCATTCAGCTACAGGAACTGAGTAGTAGTACGGATTGGGGTCATCGATCTTCAGGAATCGGTAGTTCATTGGAAGATTAGGGTATCTTTTCCTTTGATATCCATTCTTCTCATGACGTCCCAAAACCTTGATTCGGTCGGCAGGGATTCTTTGAATTACTTCTCCGTACACATACTTATTCTGGTTAACCCTTCAACCTCCAACCTGTAGAGTCGCGTTTGCGTGAGCCTCAACAAAGATGAACAGCTTTACGATCTTCAAATCCTCCATCCACTTGATTCTCTTCAAGTTAATTTGAAGGTACGCAGGTCGATAGGCAGTTATGTAATAGATCCCTGAAACACCCATCCATCTCTGTTCCACGTACACAGGCGATGGATTGTAAATGCGGTCTAAGATGTTCATCATCTCAACCCTTTGTCGATAATTTGTGGAATGCATCGCGGTCATAAACATGACTCGGAACACTAAGAACCTGTTCCATGCTTCATAGTTCTGGAAGACAGTAATCAAAGTAAGGAAATGTTTGGGACACAACATTTGCTTTACTTCTTCTTATTAAAATTTCCTAAAAACAAGTCCTTTGTTGGTTTGCTCTGATACCAACTGTAACGTGTCCACTAGAATCCTCTAGGACACGTCTTAGCAGTCCATCGGAAAGGTTGTCTAGAAAACTCCACCCGGCACTCCCATGGAATGTTGCGGGTTTTGCAATCTAGGACTTTCCGCGTCTGCCACATAACGGAAGTGTCCGCGCCGTTTCCCACTTAGGATCGACCGGAATTGTTTGGTCATTTACTAACAGCGACTAGCGTCAGACCTGATCGATCTACTTTACGCAGAACGCCTGGTCTGAAGCGGATTCATGCTGCACTTGGTTCAAGGAGAATGGGAAACGAGAGGGATGCAAGGCTCAACCTCTCTGCCAAAAGGCATAGTCCCATTCTGTTCCCCTAAAACAGCGTGAATCGGGTAATCGGTAATTCCAAATCATCGTTCTCATTACTTGTTTCGGTGATGTTGATCATCCTTCTATTCGTCGAAGACTTTGAGAAAAGTTCCCGGCTAACCGGGACCACCCATCCATAGGTCAGACCCATGGTCCGTCCTCCGCACTTTCCTCGGTTTGTTTTAGTTATGTAATTACCTACCACATTAATTTGACATATAACAAACAGCTTCCTTGATTAACCCTGTTAAGCACTGGTTCCTTCACGCAATCTTATCACAGGACATAAAGAAAACAATGTCAAACAACTTCTTTGTTATCATTTTATCCTTTTATCTTTGAAATACAAGGAGTTCCGCCCGTAGGCATATTCATAATCCGCCCGAAGGCTATCCAGTAATCCACCAGGGATCACTAATCCAAGTTTCCGCCCGTAGACTAGTATACGGGCCTCGAGATCCAATCCCGAGTCACGTTAGCCTCTTGTGCAGGGCCCGGAAGGCGAGGGATTTACGGCCAGAGCCCCCTCTGGCACCCAAGCGTCCTCCTGCTCCAAGTAGAACTCAACGGAGAGACCTCTCGCGGCGGGTTCGGTCCACGTTCCCGGCGCGGCTAACAACCCCCTTGGTTAGGGTCAGGCAGGCAGTCGGGGGTAACTGAAGCTGCCTCTCCCTTCAGGCCTTCAACCTGAAGTATTTAGATATATTCTCATCCTTTAGTTCATTGAGCAAACAATGCAAACAGTGCTTTCTAAACTGTTACAAGCACAATCAATTTCCAGTGATCGTTTAGCTGGCAAACTGTTAAGGAGTGACTCCTTTTCTCCGAATGCAACCCGCATTCGATCCGGAATCAATTGCAACTTGGCAAGATTCCTATCATTCTTGGGTTAGGGTCATACCCTACCAATACTTTAGGTTTTGTTGTGGTAGGTTCCAGCGACCATGTCGCTTTAGTTTATTGTCTGGTCATTTGCTTCAAGGCAAATACCTAACTTTCCTTTTCCTTGGCAATTATCCCCCAAGAAAAGTGAGTAACAGGATGATTACTCATCCTCTTGTAAGTTAAATTCTTCCAATAACTTGCCAACCTCATTTCGAGAGATGACAAAACTCTCTTGTGGACAAATCTCAAGTCTATACGATGTTGCAACCTTTTTGCACATGTGTTGCATCATTCCACGGGATCATTCCACCCATTGAATGGCGTCCTCCGGCCACCGAATTACCTCTAGCCGAGTAGCAGGGTTTAGGGTATCCTCCAACCCGTTCCTAATTATGTTGTCCCATGGTCCTA